>NC_057801.1:222257616-222277056 GCF_018294505.1 Triticum aestivum | reverse complement strand
CCCCCCCTGTTTAATTAGTACCAGGTTAAGTTAGTGTTAACTAACTTAGTTAAGTAGATAGGACACTGACAGCGGGCCCCGTAGCGGGTCAAAGCCCGAGTCAACGCGGGATTAGCCCCTGTGTCACTGACGTGTGGACCCCACACGTCAGGTTTGACCCTAACCGGCCCGGTTGACCCTGCTGACGTCACTGTGACGTGGTGCTGACGCCATAATCATTTCTGGATTTAATTTAATTCTGAAATTCCAGAAAATGCCTAAAACTTCAATAAATCATAGAAAATTAACCGTAACTCCAAATTAAATAATTTATATATGAAAAATTATCAGAAAAATTCAAGGAATCCATATGTACCATTTTCATGCATGTTTGAACAATGTTTGTCCTCTGTTTTGGACAAAACAAATAAATGGCATTTAAACTCTCACATATGGAGTTTGAATTTGAACCTAGTGTTCAAACCAACTTCATTTAACCTGTTGCTAGATGCATTAGCCCAAAACACATTCATATTGCCATGTCATTATCATGCATCATATTGTTGCATCGCATTGATTGTGTTCTTCCTTGTTTGCTGGTAATTGTCCCCTCTCGATAGACGTGTACTGGCGATGTGATCGATGACACCGATGAAGAGCTATATTATCTTCAAAAGTGCCAGGCAAGCAAAACCCCCTTGTTCATTCTGATACAATCCCACTCTCTCGCTCCTGCTCTCTTTTACTGCATTAGGACAACACCGATTCAACTGTTACATGCTGCGGTAGTTGAACCCCTTTATCCTTTGCATGACCTGTCATTCCACAGTAAATAGATGAAACCCACTAGCATGAGTAGGAGTTGTTTGAGCCCTGTTGTGCCTACTCATTCATGTTTGTTTGTCATGCCTGCTACTGCTTAGAGTTGAGTCAGGTCTGATTCATCCGGGATGAATCAGAGGCGTGTGAACATGTCCTACTGTGTGTGAGCTAAGTGTGTGAACACGATTTGGTAAAGGTAGCGGTGAGAGGCCATGTAGGAGTACATGGTGGGTTGTCTCATTGCAGCCGTCCTCAGGAACTGAGTTCTGTGTTTGTGATCCATGACCAGCTACTACCACACATTGGAATGCTTAAGTGCCCCTCTCGACTTATTAATCAACATGATCTCTGTCCAGGAGTTGCAACTAGTTTCTGGTGTTTGTAGGTAGTGTTAGTAGTCTACCAAGTGGCACCCGGTACAGGTGGGCTTGGGACAGACTAGGCACAGTGGCCCGGTGTACCAAGTGGCACCCGGTTGGTGGGCTTGGGAACCCTGCACACATCGTTTGGGGCCGTGAGCGACACCCCGGCCGGATCTCCTTGCGGATGGAACCCGAATAGGCGATAAACCTGGACTAGAGACTTGTTCGGTTAGTCAGGTCGTGGCTGACTCCCTCGCCCGGCTTCCGCTTGAAGGTTGCCGAGGTACATGACGTGTACAGGGCGGTAAGTGGCGAGAGCATGTGTGAAGAAGTACACCCCTGCAGGGTTATCATTATCTATTCGAATAGCCGGATTCCTCGGATATGGAAACGTGGACCCCTTGTACAGTTCATAGACAAGTGAAAGTGGATACTCTAAAATACGCAAGATAAGCGTGAGTGCTATGGATGGCGTTCTCGTAGGGAGACGGGAGCGGATCCATAGTGGTGTATTGGTTGGTGAATATGTGGACTCGTGTGCGCCACCTCAAAGAGTTACATTGCAGTCGTAGTTCAGGATAGCCACCGAGTCAAAGCTGGCTTGCTGCAGTTAAACCCCACCATCCCCTTGTTGATAATGATGCATATGTAGTTAGTTCTGATGTAAGTCTTGCTGGGTACATTTGTACTCACATTTGCCTATTTTATGTTTTTGCAGAGAGACTTCGGTCTCGCTAGTAGTTCCACGTGGACTTCGACGTTTAGCTTGATACCTCAGCTACGATCTTGTGCCCTCGGCAGGATCTGATAGATAGTCAGGCTTCTCAGCCTTTTCATTTATAAATGTCTGTACTCAGACATGATAGCTTCCGCTTGTGCTTTGACTTGTATGCTCTGATTGTTGGGTCAGGAGACCCATGTTTGTAATATCTCGCTCCTCGGAGCCTATTGAATAAATACTTGAGTTGTAGAGTCATGTTGTGATGCCATGTTGTATTTGCACATATCGAGCATATTGTGTGTATGTTATTGAAATGCTTGGTATGTGTGGGATCTGACAACCTAGTTGTTTATCCTTGGTAGCCTCTCTTACCGGGAAATGTCTCCTAGTGTTTCCACGGAGCCATGGTAGCTTGCTACTGCTCCGGAACACTTAGGCTGGCCGGCATGTGTCCTTCTTCGTTCCTGTGTCTGTCCCTTCGGGGAAATGTCACGCGATGAATACTGGAGTCCTGTTAGCCCGCTACAGCCCGGTTCACCGGAGTCCTGCTAGCCCAGTGCTACATCCTGGATTCACTCGCTGATGACCGACACGTTCGATGTTCGGTCATGGATGCCTGTCCCTGTAAGTTAGTGCCACTTTGGGTTTACGACTAGCCATGTCAGCCCGGGCTCCTTATCATATGGATGCTAGCGACACTATCATATACGTGTGCCAAAAGGCGCAAACGATCCCGGGCAAAGGTAAGGCGACACCCATGGGAATACCGTGCGTGAGGCCGCAAAGTGATATGAGGTGTTACATGCTAGATCGATGTGGCATTGAGTCGGGGTCCCGACAAACCTCTACCAGTCAGGCTCCAGCACCTGGTCTGGAGGGGGAGGCGAACGCAAAGCGCGAGCCGGACAATCCTCCAACGGAGGATGCCGACAGACTGTCCGCCACCAAGTCTGAGGTGGAGAGCGCCATGAACCATAGGCGCCGCCGAACAGTATTTCGTGACGCGTGCTTCTCCTCTGAGGCGTTGAATGCCTTTAACGCGGGGGACGCGCACGTCCGTGCTGCTCAAGATGGTTTTACCAGAGCCACGGAGCAGTATGTAAAAGACATACAGGTAAGAGAATTTAATAGTTATATATGCCAGTAGCCCCCGAGACTTAAAGTAGTTATATTAACTAATTTAAGGATCATTTGAAATGCAGGATCTTACCGAGAAGAATACCCAACTGTCTCAGGAGCTGCAAGAGTGCAAGGCCCAACTTGAGGCTGCACTTGCTGCTGCAGGAGGAAACACAGAGACCCCTCCTGGTAACACATTATTTTAATAATATAAGCGCTATGCGGCGTGCGCGCAAGTCTAATAATGACATTGCAGGTGCTGCCGGACAAGATCCGGACAGGCAAGAACTACTGCGCCAGCTGAAGACCGGCGAGAGGGTGCTGAATAGAGTGCAGCAAGAAAGGAACAAGCTCCAAGATGCCCACGCCCAGCTTGGAGAAGAGTTGAAAGGCGTTCGGGCCGAGCTGTCCAGCTCCGTTAAGGAGAATCAGCGGCTTCGTCGCGGCATTTATAGTAAGTGCTTGAGCAAACTCCTTTGAAAAGAAGAGTTCAGCGAGGAAGTCAATTGACAGGATATGTCTGTAGGTATACTCACAGGTCGTCCTGCGGAGGAGATGCCCGTATCGACGGGTGATCTACTTCCCGAGCTGTTGCAGCTGCTCGAACGAATTCAGCAGGCAATGAGCGGCGTCGTCCAGGCTTTATGGCCAGCCCTCTCCCTACTCGAAGGCCTTGGGGAGCTTGTGGAGAAGCTTCAGGGAGTGCGGCAGCGCTTCCGTTTATGGAAGATTTCGGCCTGCCGCCAAGGTGCCAGGGAGGCCTGGGCCATGGTGAAGACGTGGTACAAGAAGGCGGATCCCAACCATATGGCCGAGGTTGGACCTATGGGGCCCGACGGGAAGGAGATCCCTATGAATTTAGTATACGACCAAGTAGAGTTGGCCGCTAAATTTTCCCAACGGGACTGTAAATTGGACAGCCTGTTAGACGGGATTGAGGAGGAATACAGTCAGTCAATGTGACAATGTATTTTAAAATGACATGTTGTCGGTGTACTAAAGTAGGGGTACCTTAGTATCCCGAACTTGTGCATGGGCAGTCGCAGCGTCCCGCGACAAGGCTTGCCGGGCGTCCGCCAAGATCCTCCGCTATTCCTATTTGATGCCATTCAAGAACAAAGTGTTTAAACTGAGAAGACAAGATCCCGGCAAGAGGAGCTTGCCGGGAAGGACAAGGCCCCGGCAAGAGGAGCTTGTCGGGAGGGCCAACCAAGAAACTTGCCGCAACGCGCCGCGTGTCCCGGCAAGACCCTGGCGAGCGACAAGCTTTCGGGTGCGACAAGATAACAACCGCGGCAAGGTGCTTGCCGCGGCGAAGCCACTACTCTGCGCCCACGCTCCAGCACATCCAATGACATGTCGCCCCAAGATCGTTCCTGGCGCATGTGTCGGGCGGCTGTGCAGCCAAGCGGTGCGAGGTGGCAAGTGGAGATGACGAGAAGGCCATCGTGGCGATCGGTGGCACCCCTAACGATCGTTTCCTGCACTGTTTGGGCGACCAGATGGGCATTAAATGCCCTTGTCCCCTGCCGTCAGAGTTAGGTAGGGGGCACTATTGATAGCGGTTGTACCAGCCCCTCTTTTTACTTTTCTACCCTTCTCTGCGTAGCCACCTGTCGGTGACCCCTTTAGCCTATAAAAAGGAGGCCCATGCACACGTAGAGGGGGTTCGACTCATTGAAAACTACACCACGCTCACGCTTTCGAGCAAGAACACAATACATACACAAAGCAGTAGTAGGAGTATTATCTCTCCGGAGAGCTCCGAAGCTGGGTAAAATCCCTCGCGTGCTTCGCCTTGATCTGCTCTTCGTGTGCCCTCCGCTCCCTGCCTGACCGAAAAGGGGCCCTGCCCCATAGGTGCTCGTTTCCCATGACATCTTTGGCGCGCCAGGTAGGGGGCGTCGAGGTTGTGCGAACCTGATCCGGCGTCTGCGTGCGCTACATCATCATCTTCATCGACATGCCACCGAAGAAGAAGGCTTCAGAGGTGGCCGCTCCGTCCACGTCGATCCCACCGCTGCCGGAGCAAACGGGCGGTGGGGTAGACGCTGGCGGAGGAACGGGCACCGATGGGGGGACTCGCATCGTCACCAGATCTAAGGACAAGGCCCCGCAGACCTCGGCATCCCTACATGCACCGCGCCCCTCTCAGGAGGCGCGGGATCGACAACGCCATGGTGCTCCTGGCACCGTGCTCGCGTTGGAGCAAGGCCAAGCCGGCGGATCACAGGACGCTCAAGGCCAACATGCACGCCAACACGTTGGCGTGAGCGCGTCACGGTCGCCCGGACGAGATGTTGCTCCTTCTAACATTGTTAGAAGTTTGAGCATATCCCGCTCCTCGCGTCGTTCGCCCCCGCTGCCGAAAGCCCCAGAAGAAGCGTTGGCTCGAGCCCAACTGCTAATAGACTACCCTCCAGCGCCGGACAAGATCGACGACTGGAGGATCACCATCCAGAGCCTCATCGGCTTCGCCAACGGCGAGAAGCCCCGGCAACCAAGCTCGTCGAAGCCGCGGCAAGACGCCCAGGCGCAAGCCGGTGGCGACAAGGCTGGTGGGGGTGCCACCACCGTGCACTCCCCGCCCCGAAGGCCAAGATCGCCGACTCGCCGGGCTAACCTCGACACCGACTCCACCGCGTCGTCGGACCCGCGAGCTCGTCGCGATCAGTGCCAAGTTCTCCAAGAACTACGACAAGAAGACGCTCGTACCCGCATCGAGCGTCGAAGAGAAGCGCGGCGTGTCGAGGCGATCTCTGGGTGGCCACGAGCACCTATGGGGCACGGGGGGCCACTTCTAGTCCGGCAATGGAGCGGAGGGCGTGCGCAGAGCAGATCGAGGTCGGACGCGCGGGGGAGACGGGCGATTTTTACCCAGCTTCGGAGCTCTCCGGAGAGATAAAACTCCTACTGCTGCTTTGTGTTTGTATTTGATCTTACTCGAGAGTGCGAGCGTATGGTGGTGTTGCGTGTGTCGAATGGACCGAACCTCTTCTATGTGCGCATGGGCCTCCCTTTTATAGTCTGAAGGGGGCACCAACAGGTGGCAGCGTAAGAAGAGGGGGTAGAAAGGTAAAAACGCGGGTTGGTACAACAGTGACCAACAGTGTCCCCTACCTAACTGTGACGGCAGGGGACAAGGGCATTTAATGCCCGTACGGTCGCCCCAACAGTGCAAAGAAACGACCGTTAGGTGAGCCACCGGTTGCCACGACGGCGTCTCTGTCAGCTCCGCTTGCCACCTCGCTCCGCATGGCTGTGCAGCGCCTCGCCACGTGCCCCTGGGATGGCCCTGGGGTGACACGTCGCTGGATGAGCTGGAGTTTGGGTGGCAGCCTTGCCGCGGCAAGTGCCTCGCTGCGGCCCTTCTCTTGTTGCGCCGGCAAGCTTGCCGGCTGCCGGGCCTTGCCTGGACGCACGGGGCATCGCGGCAAGTCTTCTGGGAGCGCCTTGGTTGGCCTTCCCGGCAAGCTCCTCTTGCCGGGGCCTTTGTCTTCTTAGTTGATACTTTGTTCTTGAATGGCAGTAATAGGGAATGACGGAGGGTCTAGGCGGTCGCCCGGCAAGCCTTGCCGCGGGGTGCTGCGACTGCCCGTGCGCAAGTTCGGGGTACTAAGGTACCCCTACTTTAGTACACCGACAGGAGCCCCCGGGCCTGGGCCATACACGGTGCCGAGCGTTGTTGGGCCAGGCCCAAAACAGTCCTCGGGCACGCGCGGCCTGGGTCCACACAAAATCGGACTCCGTGCCCACCGCGCCCTCCCGCAACGGCACGCGTCGATTGCGGCGTCGTGGGAGGCGTGG
This sequence comes from Triticum aestivum, assembly GCF_018294505.1. NCBI lineage: Eukaryota > Viridiplantae > Streptophyta > Magnoliopsida > Poales > Poaceae > Triticum > Triticum aestivum. Next base: position 222,270,246 of record NC_057801.1, on the reverse strand, counting down.
GTGGTGTGTGCGATTTTCAAGGCGTCCACCCCCGTGATCACGGGGCAGGGCGAGGTCACTTCATCCGTCGCCTCGGCTTCGTCTCCTCGCCACGCGGCTCCCATGCGCGTGGGGTCGTGGGCGGCGAAGGTGGGAAACCGAGCCGTCACGGGCGGAGATGGTGGGTCGGCCCTGTTTCTCTTCCTTCCCCGTGCTCCGATTGGCTGAGCGGGGCGGCCGAGCCCCCACCTCGTTCCTTAAAAATGGCGGAAGGGGAGTGCAAAAATCTGCACTTCCTCTTCTTCCTCTTTCTTCAACTTCTGCTACTCTTCCCCCCATCTGCCATGGAGGGAGGGAACCCTGGTCCTTCATCGGTGGCGGCGAGGGTCGCCACCAGGCAGTGCGCCTCTCCCTATCCCGCGCCTGTGGTGGCGGAGCCGGCCACGAGGGGAAGAGGGAGGGGGCGAGGCCGTGGACGAGGTCGAGGACGTGGTCGGAGCGCTCGGGGGAGAGGCGGCCGGGGCGGTGCGCCACCCCCGTCTCCGCCGGCAGCTCATCTCCTCGAGGCGGTCCACACCGGGGACGACCCCTGGGAGTTCTTCGTCAAGCTGCGCCGGGCACCTCGTCGCCGCCTCTGGCTTCCGGCCCCGTTTGCAAGCGCGATGGAACCGGACCCGCCCGAGATGTTGGAGTTGCGCATGAGGGGCTGCGGGATCAGCGGCACTCGAGTTAGTGTCATATCCCCAGCCCCCGGCATGATGTACTTCGATCGAGGGTGGAAGACGTTCGCCCGCATCCACAGCTTGACGGCGGGGTTTACCCTCCATTTTAAGTTAATGGAGGGCGACCTTCTCGCCGTCAAGGTCTTCGGGGACTTCGGCATCCCGGCGAGATGCTGCGTGGACAGCTCCTCCGATAGCGAAGACTCCCCCTGGAGCGAGAGTGACGAGGAGGAGCGACAGCGACGACGACGGCGGTGGTGAGTCCGACTAGGCGTCGGCCGTCGCCTCGCGCGCCACCGGCGACCCCATCATCCGGTTCACCGGCCTTCTGAACTCCCCGGGGCTGTCTCCTTGGGCGGCTGGCGTAGGGAGGCTGTGGAAGAGGAAGAGGGGTGGCGGCAAGGCCGTCAAGTCGGAGTACGAGGGCGAGGTGCCCTCGACAGCGTGCTGACGTCCTGCCGCCTCGTCTTCGAGCTCTGCCTCCGGCGCCTCCCTCTCCGCCAAGCTCCTGGCCGGCTCCCGGGGTGTTCTCTTGGTGTCTTCTGGCACCCGTAGCTCGCCTAGGCGCCCCTTTTGCCCCCCCGGCAAGCTTCTCTTGCCGGGGCCTCCTTGACCTACCTCCTGAAGAGAGAAACATGAGAGGGATTACGGGCATCTTATCTCTTTTTAATTTGTAAGCCTTCGGGCCTTAGCTGCATTTAAAACTTGTAATCCTCTCTTTCATGTTTTTCATCCTCTATGGACTTGTACTGAATTGGGATGTTTTTTAATGAAAAGAGGGGAATTCTTGCTGGATTATGTCCTTTACTTGATTCTGTGCCTTGTATGTTTCCACCCTACGCTTTTAGGAAACTTGCCGGCGCAAACACACTTGCTGAGTGCGGAACGTCAGCAGCCTGCTGGCGGTGTTGCTTCCGGCAAGAAACCTTGTCGGGCCAGTTGCAGCGCACTTGTATTGTTGAGCGGACTCGAAAACAAATCAAGGGCGCCACTTGGCCGCGACTCGGCTCCTCCGCGCACAGGTTTTTTTATACAAGGCACACTCGTTCAAGGACCCGGCCCCGCATTCCCCAGTCCATAAGAGGATGCATGATGAGGGATGGAAAACTTATCTGATATCGCAGCCCCCGGTGACTCTGGCTTGCCGGGGATGAATCTTGGCATTGGCAGCCCCCGGCAACTCTGGCTCCGCCGAGACCCAGGTGCCGGTGCACCTTTCCTTGCCCTTGCCGCTGACGCCGCGGCCCCCGGGGATCCTAGCCTGTCGCGAAGGAGTTTTGGTACTCGCAGCCCCCAGGAAAGCCGGTTCGCTGGGGCCCAGGTGCCGGCGCGCCCTTCTGTGTTTTTTTTGCTCATTGCTGTCATTTCAGTCATGAGAACAACTTAGACAACGCTGTGATAAGTTACTTGTTGTGGCGTAATTTTCACGTCGGGCAACCCAATGCCGTGCTTCGCCCTTTGTATGTTTGTACTCTACGCTTTTTAGGGGACTTGTCGGTGCATACACGCTTGCTGAGTGCGGAACATCAGCAGCCCGCTGGCGGTGTTGCCCCCGGCAAGAAGCCTCGTCGGGCTGGTTGCAGCGCGCTTTCATTGTTGAGCGGACTCGGAAACAAATCAAGGGTGCAACTCAGCCACGAGTCAGCTCCTCTGCGCACAAGTTTCTCATACAAAGGACGTCTTACGGCAAGGCTTGCTATGTTACTTCCTCTACTCCATTACATCCCTTGTACGTTTTTAATCTACGCTTTTAGGGAACTTGCCGGCGCTAACACACTTGCTGAGTGCGGAACATTAGCAGCCCGCTGGCGGTGTTGTTTCCGGCAAGAAACCTTCTCGGGTCAGTTGCAGCGCACTTGTATTGTTGAGCGGACTCGAAAACAAAGCAAGGGCGCAACTTAACCACGAGTTGGTTCCTCCGCGCACAGGTTTTCCATACAAGGTACGAATGTTCGAGGAATGTAACATAAAAACTTAAAACTGGAAGTGCTCTGCACTCAAGCTTGGGCGAGCGACTTAGCTTTTCCGTCTTCTGCGCTCCGGCAAGGCCGCACTTCTCCCTTGACTTCCTCCCTTGTACGTTTTCACCCTCATGCTTTCAGGGAACCCGCCGGCGCAAACACACTTGCTGAGTGCGGAACATCAGCAGCCCGCTGGCGGTGTTGCCTCCGACAGGAAGAACGCGTCGGACTAGTTGCAGCGCGCTTTCATCGTCGAGCGGACTCGAAACAGATCAAGGGCGCAACTTAGCCACGACTCGACCCCTTTGCGTACAGGTTTTCCATACAAGGTACGGATTTTCAAGGAATATGACTCAAAAGTTTGAAACTGACTGCTTTCTTTGCCCTACTGGCCGGTGGAGCTCGATGGCACGTCCTCGACGGCAGCGCAGCACTCCGGAGAGGTGCGCTTGCCGGAGCAGGCACCAGAGCTGTTCTTGCCGGGCTTAGTCTTCGGTGGAACTACTTTCGCCTTTTTGCACTTGCCGGTGGAGCTCGATAGTCCGTCCTCGACAGTAGCGCAACACTCCGGGGAGGTGCGCTTGCCACAGTAGGCATCAGAGCTGCTCTTGCCGGACTTGGCATTCTTCTTCCCCCGGGGAGCTTCAGCGGCAAGTGGCTTGCGCTCTGCTGCGGCTGTTGCTTCCCGATAGATCTTGTCGGTGCAGATGAGTGCATCCTTCTTGTCACCTTGGACAGAAATGACACTTATCGGACCAGGCATCTTGAGCACATTGTAGGCGTAGTGAGAGGCTGCCATGAAGTTGGCAAGTGCTGGTCGGCCGAGTATCCCATTGTAGGGCAATGGGATATCAGCAACGTCAAACGTGACCCTCTCAGTTCTGAAGTTCAGCTCGCTGCCGAACGTCACTGGCAATGTGATCTTCCCCTTCGGCTTGCTCCTTCCCGGATTTATCCCTTGAAAGGTACCAGTTTCTTCGAGCTCGCTGTCGGGGATCTGGAGCTTCTTGAGCACTGCTGAAGAGATCAGATTCAGGCCGGCCCCGCCATCAACCAACATGTTCGTGACCTTGAGGTTGCGGATTGTTGGTGAGACCAACATCGGCAGGCACCCGACCGCAGTGATGCGATCAGGGTGATCCTCAATATCGAAGATGATGGGCGTGCTGGACCACTTCAGAGGCCTGCGCGACTCGACGGACGGCTCCGCTGCGTTCACTTCTCGCACCCACTGCTTGAGTTGGCGGTGCGAGGTGTGCAAAGAGGCACCGCCGTCGATGCACAACACCTCCGTTGCCTTCTGAAACTCTTGGTCATCAGTCTCATCTTCCTCCATCTCATCATCCTCATCTTCATCTTCGTCCTTGTCGCGGCCACGGGGAGGCCTGTCTCTTTGCCGCGGCTTGGCCTTGCCGCGGTGCCCTCCCCGGGCGGGAAGCTTCTTGCCGGATCCTCCACCACCTCCCTGGGCTCTCTCCTTGTCGCGGCGCTCGTACTCAGCCTTCTGTAGCTCTGCCATCTGCTCGACTTTCTTGCAGGTTTGGAGATCGTGGCCCTTTGTGCGGTGGATCTTGCAATACCGCTTGCCGGAGCCATCCTGCTTGTCGGCGGCTACCACAGCCTCGCTGGAGTCGTCGGCTTTGGCCTTGTCGGAGCTGCCTCCGTTGCCGGAGTGATCAACAGCTAGCACATCCTTAGCCTTTCTCTTCCTGTTGTTCCGCCTCCGGTTCTTCCTTGCCGGGGCGGCATCCTCACTGTCAGATCCTTCTGCTCCTGCAATCTCTCCGGGGATTTTCCTCCCCTCCTCATCCCGTGCACACTTGTCGGCCAGAGCATAGAGCTCGCTGACATCTCTGATCTTGCACATCGCCATCTCCTCCCTCATCCTGTGGTTACGCACGTTCTAATGAAACGCGCTGATAACTGCGGCAGGGTGGACGTCTGGGATGTTGCGCTGCACCTGGCTGAATCTCTGTATGTACTTGCGCAGGGGCTCGCCCTCCTTCTGGACGAGCAGATGCAGATCGCTCTCCTGGCCATGGGGTTTGTGGCTGCCTGTGAAGGCACCGACAAACTGATGACACAGGTCCGCCCATGAAGAGATGGAGCCGTCCGGCAAGTGCATGAGCCAAGATCTGACGTTGGGTTTGAGCACCAACGGGAAGTAGTTGGCGAGGATCTTCTCGTCGCGCCCTCCGGCAGCCTGCACCGCGATGGTGTAGATGCTGAGGAACTCCGACGGATGTATCCTGCCATCGTACTTCTCGGGCACGTCCGGCTTGAAGTTCTTGGTTTTGGGCCACTGGACTTGCTGCAGCTCACGGGTGAACGCAGGGCAACCTGCCGCGTACGGCAAGTCGCCTGGCTCCCCTAGTGCATGCATATCGATAGTGGGTCCAGCATGCTGGTCGGATTGACGTCGCGCTTCCCTTCTGCGCTCGATGCGAGTGCGAGCGTCTTCGTGCCGCCGTTCTTGGAGAACGTGGCATTGATCACGGCGAGTTCGCGGGTCCGACGATGCGGTGGAGTCGCCGTCGGGGTTGGTCCGACGAGCCGGCGATCTTGGCCTTCGGGGCTGGGAGTGCACGGAGGTGGCACCCCTAGCGGTCTTGTCAGTGTCGGCTTGCGCCTGGGTGCCTTGCCGGGGCTTCGATGCGCTCGGTTGCCAGGGCTTGTCGCTGTTGGCGAAGCTGATGAGGCTGTAAATGGTCATCCTCCAGTCATCAATCTTGTGTGGCGCCGGAGGGTAATCTAGAAGTAGCTGGGCTCGGGCCAGTGCTTCCTCTGCTGTCTTGGGTGGCGGTGGCGACGAGCGGCGCGCGGAGCGGGATGTGCTCGGACTCCCAACTGGATTGGGAGGTGCGACACCCCGTCCGGGCGACCGTACCTCACTCGCGCTAGCATGCTGGCGCGCATGCTGACCTCGAACGTCCCGCGACCCACTAGCTTGGCCTTGCTCCAATGCAAGCACGGTGCTAGGAGCACCGGGGCGTTGTCGACCTTGCACTTCCTGGGAAGGGTGTGGTGTCTGCACGGTCGCCGACGCTTGCGGGGCCTTGTTTTTGGACCTGGTGACGACGTGAGTCCCACCGTCGGCGCCCGCTCCTTCGCAGGCGTCCATTCTACTGCCCGCTTGCTCCGGCGGTGGTGGTAGAATCGATGTAGACAGAGCGGCCACCTCCGAAGCCTTCTTCTTCGGTGGCATGTTGATGAAGATGTCGATGCAGCGCACGCGGAGACCAGATCAGATGCTCACGACCTCGACACACCCCTACCTGGCGCGCCAAAGATGTCGGGGCGATCTCTGGGTGGCCACGAGCACCTATGGGGCACGGGGGGCCCCTTCTAGTCCGGCAAGGGAGCGGAGGGCGTGCGCAGAGCAGATCGAGGTCGGGCGTGCGGGGGAGACGGGCGATTTTTACCCAGCTTCGGAGCTCTCCGGAGAGATAAAACTCCTACTGCTGCTTTGTGTTTGTATTTGATCTTAATCGAGAGTGCGAGCGTATGGTGGTGTTGCGTGTGTCGAATGGACCGAACCCCTTCTATGTGCGCATGGGCCTCCCTTTTATAGTCTGAAGGGGGCACCAACAGGTGGCAGCGTAAGAAGAGGGGGTAGAAAGGTAAAAACGCAGGTTGGTACAACAGTGACCAATAGTGTCCCCTACCTAACTCTGACGGCAGGGGACAAGGGCATTTAATGCCCGTCCGGTCGCCCCAACAGTGCAAAGAAACGACCGTTAGGTGAGCCACCGGTTGCCACGACAGCGTCTCTGTCAGCTCCGCTTGCCACCTCGCTCCGCATGGCTGTGCAGCGCCTCGCCACGTGCCCCTGGGATGGCCCTGGGGTGACACGTCGCTGGATGCGCTGGAGTTTGGGTGGCAGCCTTGCCGCGGCCCTTCTCTTGTTGCGCCGGCAAACTTGCCGGCTGCCGGGCCTTGCCTGGACGCGTGGGGCGTCACGGCAAGTCTTCTGGGAGCGCCTTGGTTGGCCTTCCCGGCAAGCTCCTCTTGCCGGGGCCTTTGTCTTCTTAGTTGATACTTTGTTCTTGAATGGCAGTAATAGGGAATGACGGAGGGTCTTGGCGGGCGCCCGGCAAGCCTTGCCGCGGGGTGCTGCGACTGCCCGCGCACAAGTTGGGGTACTAAGGTACCCCTACTTTAGTACACCGACACGGCGTCAGTCAGACCAGCGCGCTGGGCCCACTGTTGATATGCATGCACCAGGGGAACCAGGCGACTTGCTGTACGCGGTAGGTTGCCCTGCGTTCACTCGTGAGCTGCGGCAGGTCCAGTGGCCCAGTACCAAGAACTTCAAGCCAAACGTACCCGAGAAGTACGATGGCAGGATACATCCGTCGGAGTTCCTCAGCATCTACACCATTGCGGTGCAGGCTGCCGGGGGGCGCGACGAGAAGATCCTCGCCAACTACTTCCCGCTGGTGCTCAAGCCCAACGTCAGATCTTGGCTCATGCACTTGCCGGATAACTCCATCTCTTCATGGGCAGACCTGTGCCATCAGTTTGTCGGCGCCTTCACAGGCGGCCACAAGCCACATGGCCAGGAGAGCGATCTTCATCTACTTGCCCAGAAGGAAGGAGAACCCCTGCGCAAGGTCATACAGAGATTCAGCCAGGTGCAGCGCAACATCCCAGACGTCCACCCTGCCGCAGTTATCAGCGTGTTCCATCAGAATGTGCGTAATCGCAGGATGAGGGAGGAGATGGCGATGTGCAAAATCAGAGATGTCAGCGAGCTATATGCTCTGGCCGACAAGTGTGCACGTGCTGAGGAGGGGAGGAAACTCCCCGGAGAGAACGCAGGAGCAGAAGGATCTGACAGCAAGGATGCCGCCCCGGCGAAGAAGAACCGGAGGCGGAATAACAGAAAGAGGAAAGCTAAGGATGTGCTTGTTGTCGAGCAGTCCGGCAACGGAGGTGGCGCCGAGAAGGCCAAAGCTGGTGACTCCGGCGAGGCTGTGGTGGCCGCCGACAAGCAGGACGGCTCCAGCAAGCAGTACTGCAAGATCCACCGCACCAAGGGCCATGATCTCCAGGCCTGCAAGAAAGTTGAGCAGCTTGTTGAGCTGCAGAAAGCTGAATACGAGCGGCGTGACAAGGAGTAGGCCCAAGAAGTTGGTGGAGGATCCGGCAAGAAGCGTCCCGCCCGGGGAGGACGCCGCGGCAAGGCTAAGCAGCGGCGAGGAGACAGGCCTCCCCGCGGCCGCGACAAGGATGAGGATGAGGACGAAGAGGATGAGATGGATGAGGATGAAACCGACGAGCAGGAGTTTCAGAAAGCAACAGAGGTTTTGTGCGTTGACGGCGGTGCTTCTCTGCAAACCTCACACCGCCAACTCAAACAGTCGGTGCGGGAAGTAAACGCAGCAGAACCGTCCGTTGAGTCGCGCAAGCCCCTGAAGTGGTCCAGCACGCCCATCATCTTTGATGTTGAGGATCACCCTGACCGCATAACCGCGGTCGGGTGCTTGCCGATGTTGGTTTCGCCAACCATCCGCAACCTCAAGGTCACAAAGATGCTGGTTGACGGCGGGGCCGGCTTGAATCTGATCTCCTCCGCGGTGCTCAAGAAACTCCAGATCCCCGACAGCGAGCTCGAAGAGACTGGTACCTTTCAAGGAATTAACCCGGGAAAAAGCAAGCCGAAGGGGAAGATCACACTGCCAGTGACATTTGTTAGCGAGCTGAACTTCAGGACAGAGAAGGTCACATTTGACGTTGCTGATTTCCCATTGCCCTACAATGGGATACTCGGCCGTCTAGCGCTCGCCATGTTCATGGCAGCATCTCACTACGCCTACAACGTGCTCAAGATGCCCGGTCCGATAAGTGTCATTTCTGTCCCTGGCGACAAGAAAGATGCACTTATCTGTACTGACAAGATCTATCGGGAAGCAGCAGCCGCAGCAGATCGCAAGACACTTGCCGCTGAAGCTCCCGGGGGGAAGAAGAAGACCAAGTCCGGCAAGGGTTGCTCTGATGCCCACTCCGGCAAGCGCACCTCTTCGGAGTGCTGCGCTACCGTCGAGGACGCACCATCGAGCTCCACCGGCAAGTGCAAGAAAGCGAAGACAGCTTCACCAGAGACCAAGAAAGTGGCCGCCAAGGAGGACGGCAATGGTGGTACCTTCACCATCAGTGCCACGCTTGACCCTAAATAGGAAAGCGCGCTCGTTGCTTTCCTGCGGGCGAATGTCGATGTATTTGCATGGCAACCATCTGACATCCCCGGTGTTCCCAGGAAAGTAATTGAGCACTACCTTGCCGTCTGCCCTCACGCACGGCCCGTCAAGCAGAGAGTCAGGAAACAAGCAGTGGAGCGACAAGAATTCATTGGAGAAGAGATCAAGAAATTGGAAGTAGCAGGCCTTGCCCGAGGAGTACTCCATCCAACGTGGTTGGCCAATCCAGTAGTCGTGCGTAAGGCGAACGTGAAGTGGAGGCTTTGTATTGACTTCACTGACGTTAATAAAGCTTGTCCCAAAGATCCATTTCCCTTGCCGCGCATTGACCAGATTGTCGACTCCACGGCAGGATGTGATTTGCTTTCGTTTCTTGATGCATACTCAGGATATCATCAGATCTTCATGGCAGAAGAGGATGACGAAAAGACCGCATTCATTACTCCATGTGGCATGTACTGCTTTGTACGAATGCCTTTTGGACTAAAGAATGCTGGTTCAACGTTTGCAAGAGTAGTCAGTCATGCTTTTGAGCCACAGTTGCACAGAAATGTAGAAGCTTACATGGATGACATAGTGGTCAAGAGCAAAGACAAAGAAACTTTGATCCAAGATTTAGACGAGACTTTTGCAAATCTGCGCAAGATTAATCTCAAGTTGAACCCCGAGAAGTGCGTGTTTGGAGTTCCTTCCGGCAAGCTTCTCGGGTTCTTTGTGTCTCAGTGGGGGACCGAAGCCAATCCGGACAAGATCAAGGCCATTGAGCAGATCGAAGCACCGAAGCGCGTCAAGGATGTACGAAGGCTTGCCGGCTGCGTTGCTGCTCTCAGTAGGTTCATCTCTAAGTCTGCTGAGCGCGCCCTGCCATTTTCCAAAATTCTGAAAAAGGCAGGTCCAATGAAGTGGACTCCGGAAGCGGAGGCTGCGCTGCAAGACTTGAAGAGATACCAGTCCTCCACTCCAATACTTGTCGCACCTAAGCCAAAAGAGAAGTTGCTGCTGTATCTAGCGGCAACCAATCAAGTGGTTAGTGTTGCGTTAGTAGCAGAGAGGGAGACGGATGATGAGCCAGCGACCATGGCAAGCGAGTCCAGCGACAAGCAGGGGGCTTCCCCGACAAGCTCTGGTCCCGGAAAGAATGTATCTGCGCAGCCACAAGAAGAGAACCAGAAAAAGATGGTGCAGCGCCCAGTTTATTTTGCCAGTTCCCTTCTGCAGGAGGCTAGGTCAAGGTACTCTGGTGTGCAGAAGTTGCTTTTCGGCCTTCTCATGGCCTCGAGGAAGCTGCGCCATTATTTTCAAGCACACGAGATCACAGTTGTCACTCGCTTTCCGTTGAAGAGGATATTGCAGAATCTAGAAGCAACAGGCAGGATTGTCGAGTGGGCACTGGAACTGTCGAGCTATGGCCTCAGGTTTGAAAGTAGTTCAACTATCCAGAGCCGAGCATTGGCAGAATTCATAGCAGAGTGGACGCCAACACCCGATGAAGAAACTCCGGAGACGAGGATCCCCGCCAAGGAAGCAAACAAAGAATGGATCATGTACTTTGATGGTGCCTTCTCGCTGCAAGGCACCGGTGCAGGTGTGTTACTTGTCGCACCCATTGGAGAGCACCTCAAGTACGTGATCCAGATGCACTTTCCCAAGGAGCAAGCAACAAACAATACTGCAGAGTATGAAGGCTTGCTTGCCGGACTCAGGATCGCAGCAGACCTTGGGATCAAGAAGCTTATTGTCAGGGGTGACTCACAGCTTGTCGTCCGCCAAGTGAACAAAGATTATCAGAGTCCGTTGATGGAAGCCTACATTGATGAAGTGAGGAAGTTGGAAGAGCATTTTGACGGCCTGCAAATGGAACATGTTCCAAGAGCTCAAAATGACACTGCAGATGGCCTGTCAAAATGCGCCGCACTCAAGTTGTCTGTGGAACCAGGGATCTTTGTGCTCAAACTGACTCAACCATCTGTAACACCATCAACTGGACAGAGCAAGAAGAGGAAGTTGATTTCTGGTGACTACTTTCCGGCTGAGCTCCCCGAAGCCACCGTCAAGAAGGTCCCCAAGATCAATACAAAGAGCGCTGAGGAGCAGTCTGCTCCGACAAACCCTAGGGTTTGTTTCGTTGAAGCAGACGCTCCCGACAAGTTTTGCTCCGGCAATCTTGCCGGGGAACACCAAGCTCCGGCTGAATCGCAAGTTCTTGCCGTGGAAGCAGATGTTCCCGTAGCAGCATTTGCGCCTTTAGCCCTTGTTGTCGAGCCACAGGCTCCGGCATGGGCGCAGCAGATCGTCCATTTCCTCCAAACAGGAGAACTTCCCGAAGAGCAAGAAGAAGAGAGTAGCCCGGCAATCAAGTATGTACCGGTTTGTCGATGACATACTATACAGAAGAAGATTCAACGGAGTGAAATTGAAGTGCATTTCCCGGGAAGAAGGACAAGAGCTGTTGGCGGAGATACATGGAGGCATATGTGGTCACCACATTGGCGCAAGAGCACTTGCCGGCAAGGCTTTCCGGCAAGGTTTCTTCTGGCCAACAGCCCTCCAGGATGCAACTGCACAAGTAACCAAGTGTGAAGCGTGCCAGTTCCACTCCAAGCAGATACATCAACCAGCTCAAGCTCTCCAAACAATCCCTTTGTCCTGGCCATTTTCGGTCTGGGGGATCGACATCCTCGGCCCCTTTCCCCAAGCTGTCGGGGGCTTCGAGTACTTGTACGTGGCGATCGACAAGTTCACGAAGTGGCCGGAGGTGGAAGCAGTGAGGAAGGTGACAGCACAGTCAACAGTCAAGTTCTTCAGGTCAATTGTTTGCCGCTTCGGAGTCCCTAACAGGATCATCACCGACAACGACACACAATTCACGAGCCGCACCTTCATGCAGTACGTCCAAGATCTTGGCGCCAAGATCTGCTTCACTTCTGTTGCTCACCCGAGAAGCAACGGTCAAGCGGAGAGGGCAAATGCTGAAGTGTTGCGCGGGCTCAAGACCAGAACTTTCGACAGGCTACACAAGTGCGGAAGGAATTGGATCGAGGAGCTGCTGGTGGTTCTTTGGTCGATCAGGACGACACCAAATCGAGCCACTGGACAGACACCTTTTGCTCTTGTCTACGGAGCAGAGGCAGTTCTCCCCACGGAACTCCTATACGGATCACCTCGGGTGCTCGCTTATGATGAGCTTGAGCAAGAGCAGCTGCGGCAAGATGACGCGCTGCTCCTCGAGGAAGATCGTCTTCAGGCTGCTGTACGAGCTGCTCGCTACCAGCAAGCTTTGCGTCGCTACCATAGCCGCAGAGTTAATGCCAGAAGCTTCGAGGAAGGCGACCTTGTTCTTCGGCGCGTTCAATCCACCAAGAATTCCAACAAGTTTATGCCGATGTGGGAAGGCCCTTATCGGGTAAAGCGAGTCACTAGGCCTGGCGCTGTCCGCCTTGAGACCGAAGATGGCTTTCCGGTGAGCAACTCCTGGAACATAGAGCATCTTCGTAAGTTTTACCCATAAGGCACGGTTGCCGGAACCTGCTGTCCCGGCAACCACCTTTTGTACAAGCCTTGCCGCTGTTGCATGTAACCCTTTGTACAAAGCCGGGCGCAGATCCCGTGCATAAATAAAGATCATATGCTATGCAAAAGTTGTCAAATTTCATGCATTTTTCTTTTTCGCATATATAATCTGACACCTTGTGCAGCACTTGCTCCCGGTAAGCAATAACAAGCCTTAAGGCTCCATATCTTTATTTTCTCTTCTTTCTTTCTCTTAAA
>NC_057801.1:222253317-222257358 GCF_018294505.1 Triticum aestivum | reverse complement strand
GGTGTGGACTAGGCGTCGTTCAAAGAAGTATAGCCTTGCCGGGACGCAGACGACAGAAAAGCTAAGTTGCCGAAGTTTGAGCACAATCAGTTTTAAATTTCTTAAGTTATATTCCTTGAACAACCACGCTTTGTATGGAAAACCTGTGCGCGGAGGAACCGGCTCGAGGCTAGTTGCGCCCCTAATTTGTTTCGAGTCCGCTCAACAATGTAAGTGTGCTGCGACTAGTCCCGACAAGGTTTCTTGCCGGAGGCAACACCGCCAGCAGGCTGCTGATGTTCCGCACTCAGCGCTCGCGGCAAGGGTGCCTGCGCCGGCAAGTTCCCTAAAAGCGTAGGGTAAAAACATACAAGGGAGGGAATCGAGTCAAGGAGATAACGTAGCAAGCATTGCCCAAAATAAAGTTATATTACAAAAGTAACTTGTTGCGGCACTGACTAAATTGTTCTCATAACTTAAATAACAGCGATAAGGAAGGGAGAAGAAGGGTGGCCTAATCCACGCGCTCGCCATCGATCCTCCTGACTTCATTCACCTTGTCCATGATGGGTGCGACAATGGCTTTGAGCTCTTCAAGATCAGCACCCGCCGGCAGCTTCTTGACGACGCGGGTGAGGTCGAGGCCCGGGTTGCGGAAGAGTATCTTCACCAACACCTTCTCCAAGACCTTGGCGCAGATTGCGCGCGACTCGTCAGCCAACTTCTTTGGGATCCTTTCCCGGAGCTGCTGGAGAGCCGTCGCCACACCCTTGAAGAAAAGAGTAAGCTTGGCACTGGGCTGGAGGTTCTCGTCGGAGGAGTACCCGAAGCCCGCCAAGTCCAGTTCCGCCAGCTCGTCGTTGATGGTTGCGGCAATGTTGACAAGGCCCTTTGTCCAGAGCTCCACCGTGGCCCTGAAGGTGTTCTGAGTCTCGGCGGCCCTCGTTAGCAGCTCCTCGTTGCCCTTGATCTCTTGCTTCAAGTCCTCCTCCCTCTTCTTGGCGCCGTCTAGCGTCTCCGTCAATGTGGCCAGCTTCAGCTCCAAGTCAGCATTTGAGTCCTTGACGGTGTTCAGTTCCTTGCCCTTGTTGGCGAGTTGGACTTGCAGATCGCCATGAGCAAGGGCATCCTTCTCGCGTTCGCGCTGGAGTGCGGCAAGTTCCTCATTTTTCCCTTTCAGGTCAGCCTCCAGCTGCGTCACCTTCACCTCCAATTCCTTCTTGGTGGCTTCGGCAGCTGCAGCAGCGTCCTTCGCCTCCTTGACCGCCCCGCCAAGTGATTGCTCGTGTGCGGCGAGCTCCTCCTCGTAGCTGTCCAGATTGACTTTCCGCTGCGTCATTTCACCCTCCCGGGTGGACACCTCCTCAGCGGCAAGCCTCTGTTGCTCCTCAGCTTCTGCCTTCTCAAGGATGAAGGCCTTCCGCGCCTCGACAAGCTGCGCCCTCTCCTCTGCAATGGATCGGAGGGCCTCTTGGTTGCGGCTCTGGAGCTCCTCCACATGCTTCTCTATGTCAACTCCCGCTTGCGCGACAAGCGCTTCCCGGGACTCCAGCTTCGCCTGCCGGGCACGGTAGAGCGACACCAGCTTCCGGAGCAGTTGCTCCTCCTCGGACTCGCCGCTGCTGCTGCTTGGTGCGTCAACCACTGACAGCCCGGCGGAGGCGAGCACCTCTCCGTCAAAAGACTCTCCCTCGATCGGTGCCCTAGAGCTCGACGCCCAGGGAAGATGGATGAAGACACCCTTGCCGGCCTTCAAGTAGGCGCCGGGCTGGGGCTCCTCGGAGCCCGGTGCTGCGTCAGCAGCAGAGGGGTCGGCGGTCGGTGTAGCACCTTGCGCTCCTGCGCCCTCCGGGTCGTTAGTGCGATCGCCGGACCCCTCGCCAGCTCCTGCACCAGCAGCCTTGGCGGCCTCTTCGCCGGCGGGATCGTCAGCGTCGGCCTCTTCCTCGGTGGCGGTGACATCTTTGGTATTGCCGCGTGCGTCCTCCTCGCCGGTGGCCTCAGTCTCCATCGGATCTGTGGGAGGGAGATCTGAAGACAGGAAGAGGAAGGAAAAGTCAAGCAAATATCCAAAAAGAAGATCAGAAGAAGAACCCAAGGGAAAATTTCCGACAAGGAGGGTTACCTGTACTGGGCTCTGTGACCATCGGCTCCACCACCGAAGGCTCGCTGGTCCCGCCCCTTGCCGGGGACCTCTCCCTTGCCGGGGAGCGCTCCCTTGTCGGGGAATCGCCCCTTGGCGGTGTAGTCGAAGCAGACAGCACCTCTGGAGCGGCTTCTGGTTGCTCCTGATGGGCCTGCTCTGGGGGCTGCTTCGTGGAGAAGGTGCCGGGTCCGTCAAGGTGGTCTCGGACGTGTCCTCTGCCATCACAGCAGGATCGTCCTTGATGACAACCACGGGGACCTTGGCCCTCTTCGCCGCTCTCTCGGCCAGAGTCCTGAAATGGAACAAGGATTCAGAGGGAAGCGAATCAGATGCAAGATAAGAAACAACAGAGATCGAAGAAATACAAGTACAACAAGGAAGAAGTCTTACTCCTCCTCCTCTTCTTCCTCCTCGTCGGAGCTCAGCGCGGAGAGGTCGAAGTCTAGTACCCTTTCTGCGCGGTGAGGCGGAGGAGTAGGCTCCCTTGGGCGCTTGCCGGAGGCTGCGGTGGGATCAGACGTGGCTGCTCGACAAGACCCAGCCCCAGTTGCCGGCGCAGCATGAGATGCTCCCGCAGCAACGGTACTTGGTGCGGTGGAGCGTGTCCCGCGGCGCTGCGGCTGTTGGCCCGTCTGCCGCCCTGCTGTGTCTCCAGCCCTGTGAAGACGCCTCCTTGTTTGAGCTGGGGGCTACGCTGAGGGCCCCGTCTGTGGCAAGCTGCTTGAAGATGGTTGGCCACTTGCGCCCCCGACAGGCTCGTTTGCCTCGGCTTCGGGCTCCTCCTCGCCAGCGACCTCCCCGCCAAGGTCCTCTCGGTCGGCAAGGCTTGCCGCCTCGGCGGCCTCTGCCTCCTCCAACGTGAAGCCAAACTCACCCGCGGCGGCGGCTGCTGCCACCTCTTCAGCCCTGGTGGCGATGTACCACATCTCGTCATCGGTGGTGTCGCGGGTGCGGAGCCTCTGCTCATCGGCACGGACTGCTACCTCCACCAAGCTATCGAAGAATTGCCGCACTACGTCATCGGCGGGCTCTTTCCAAGTTGGGATGATCCCATGCGAGTCGCACTCCGGCATCATTGCACGGACGCGATCAAGCTGGGAGTTGTTGCACAGTGGGATGACACCCTGCGACAGCCTGAACCACTCCGGATGGTTGGCGTCGTGCTTGAACAGCTCCTTGAGCATCCCATCCAACTCCAGAACTGTGAAGTTGAAATTGAGGCCTGGACGCAGCCTCATGATATCCGCCGGGCCGCCAAACAGCCAGGCAGGCCTCCTCCTCTCCTGCAGAGGGGCGATGCGGCAACGAAGAAAATCCGCGCCAACGGCCCCTACTGTGAGCCCGGCAAGCCTGAGCCGCAGAATCTGGGTGGTGGCGATCTTCAGCTTGGCATCGTCCGCCCCCAGAGCGCTCCAGTCGCCGCCGCGCACTACTCGGGTCTGGCGCAAATTGGTGAATGGCTGCGGATCTGCGTCAACAATCCAACACCATTCAGCCCTCCACTCGTCCCATTTGCCGCGGAGCTCCCCCTCCAGATACACCTCCTTCTTGCCGACCCTTGAGATCCAGGAGACCCCGCCGACAAGGGCTCTCCTTTCTCGACCCGGGGAATGAAATAATGGAGGAAAAGGGCAACGTTGGGGTGGACTCTGACAAAGTTCTCACAAAGGTGCGCGAAAACCGCCATTGTCAGAACGGCGTTGGGGGTGAAGTCAAGGAGATGGAGCCCGTATGTATTCATGACGTCGCAGAAGAAATCGGAAAAGGGCGGGCAGAGCCCGCAATAGAAGAACACTGGAAAGAAATGATACCCTTTTGGGCACCGCTTCGAAGTAGAAGCTTCAGCAGAGAGCACCGGCGTGCGCGGATGCGCCCGCGTCTCCGTCGACCAGAAGAGATAGAACATCTCCCGCAAC
>NC_057801.1:222104324-222253132 GCF_018294505.1 Triticum aestivum | reverse complement strand
TGCGCAGCGCCTCGAGCCACAGCGCCTCGGCCGACTTCGCACTCTTCCCGGTCTTCGGGGCCATGGCAGAGGCGGTGGAGGAGCGCGGAGGCGTTGGTGGCGACGGCGGCTACGGGCGGCGGAGCGCCGCTCTCTTTCGGCTTGGGAAGCGGAGGGGAGCGGCGGAGCTTTCTGAGGAAGAAACCGCAAGTGGCAAAGGTGGGGGAACGACCCCTGTTTCCTCTGCTTATAAAGAGGAGAGGCGAACGTTACGCCTTTTTTGATTTAAGAATTGCCCACGATCTCTCCCACGACGCCGCGTTTGACGTGTGCCGTTACGGGAGGGCGCGGTGGATACGGAGTTAGATTTGGTGTGGACCCAGGCCGCGTGTGCCTGTGCCCTGTTTTGGGCCTGGCCCAACAGCGCTTGGCACCGTGTGTGGCCCAGGCCCGGGGGCTCCTGTCGGTGTACTAAAGTAGGGGTACCTTAGTATCCCGAACTTGTGCACGGGCAGTCGCAGCGTCCCGCGGCAAGGCTTGCCGGGTGTCCGCCAAGATCCTCCGCTATTCCTATTTGATGCCATTCAAGAACAAAGTGTTTAAACTGAGAAGACAAGATCCCGGCAAGAGGAGCTTGCCGGGAAGGACAAGGCCCCGGAAAGAGGATCTTGTCGGGAGGGCCAGCCAAGAAACTTGCCGCAACGCGCCGCGCGTCCCGGCAAGACCCTGGCGAGCGACAAGCTTTCGAGTGCGACAAGATAATGACCGCGACAAGGCGCTTGCCGCAGCGAAGCCACTACTCTGCGCCCACGCTCCAGCACATCCAACGACGTGTCGCCCCAAGATCGTTCCTAGCGGACGTGTCGGGCGGCTGTGCAGCCAAGCGGTGCAAGGTGGCAAGTGGAGATGACGAGAAAGCCATCGTGGCGATCGGTGGCACCCCTAACGGTCGTTTCCTGCACTGTTTGGGCGACCGGATGGGCATTAAATGCCCTTGTCCCCTGCCGTCAGAGTTAGGTAGGGGGCACTGTTGATAGCGGTTGTACCAACCCCTCTTTTTACTTTTTTACCCTTCTCTGCGTAGCCACCTGTCGGTGACCCCTTTAGCCTATAAAAAGTAGGCCCATGCGCACGTAGAGGGGGTTCGACTCATTCGAAACTACACCACGCTCACACTTTCGAGCAAGAATACAATACATACACAAAGCAGCAGTAGGAGTATTATCTCTCCGGAGAGCTCCGAAGGTGGGTAAAATGCCTCGTGTGCTTCGCCTCGATCTGCTCTTCGTGCGCCCTCCGCTCCCTGCCGGACCGAAAAGGGGCCCTGCCCCGTAGGTGCTCATTTCCCACGACACATGTAAAATGCCTTCTAGCCGGATTGTAGATCGTTTGTCTTTGCTGACCTGTTCGCTTAAGCCTCAGGACCCTAGAGTCCGGAGTGTGTCCGAATACCTTCTCGGTTAAAAAACAACCGGGGCATGCATGGAGACCAGGCGTAGGGGTCATTAGTGCTTTATCAGACAAGTGCCCAACTAGTTATGTTATATTACATGGTTAGGAAGAAACATCTTCCAGGGAGAATAGTTCCGTTAAGGGTTCCTTTCCCTGGGAGGCATGCCCTAAAGTGCATGTCCGGACTGCGAAATGAGCAGAAAAACATCTGGGGGCAGATAAATAAGTAGGTAAAAAATCATCTTTCAAGTCACCGACTGAATATACCCTTAAGAACGCTAGCTTTCGGCTTCACCCATTCTGAGGTACACATCCGGCTGACCCGGCAGTAACAATCGCAGAGGTGCTCCCTTTAGCTCCTAGCCGAACAATCGGGAATGTAGGGGTAAGCACAGGAGCCAGGCAACCCAGCTTGGCCAAAACTTAAGTCATATCGATGCATATAATGGTGAATAAAAGGTACATGTGGAAGCTTGACACATGTGCTGGGCATGAAGCCCTTATAATTAAGCTTTTGTTAAAGAAGCCCCCAGGTATAATGAGTGCGGATGGCACATTAAGTGTATGTGAACAATGCGCAAGTAGGCCCTTAAGGGTTTTTTAGTAAAAGGGTTAAGAGAAGAAAGAGAAACAAAAGACAGCTGAAGTGTAAAAATTTGAACAAGGGAAGGGGACGAACTCTTAGTCTGGCGCTAGGCATAGAATCTTCGGAGGCGGGCTACGTTCCATGGGTTCGGCTCGAGTCGGTTGTCCGACGCATTTCGTAGACGGTACACTCCACCGGTCAGGACTTGATCTATAATGAAGGGGCCCTCCCATTTGGGCTTGAGCTTGTCCTTTTTCTTGTCCGGCAGGCGTAGAACTAGTTCACTGACGTTGTAAGTCTTGGCCCGTACTTCTCTGCTTTGATATCTTCGAGCCTGCTGCTGATAGAATGCGGAACGAGCCTTGGCGACATCGCGTTCTTCCTCCAATGCATCCAAGCTGTCTTGCCGATCCAGCTCGGCCTCTCTTTCTTCGTACATGCGCACTCGAGGTGTGTCATGAATGATGTCGCAGGGCAGAAATGCCTCTATGCCGTATACCATAAAAAATGGTGTGAATCCGGTAGTACGGTTGGGCGTTGTCCGCAGCCCCCAGAGTACGGAGTCGAGCTCCTCTACCCAGTGCGTGTCAGATTTCGTAAGTGACCGCACTAGTCTGGGTTTGATGCCGCTCATTATTAGACCATTTGCTCGTTCCACTTGACCGTTGGATTGAGGATGATAGACTGAAGCGTAATCGAGCTTAATGCCCATATTTTTGCACCATGATTTAACCTCGTCGGCCGTAAAATTCGTGCCGTTATCGGTGATGATGCTGTGGGGGACACCAAAATGGTGTACTACCACGGAGATAAAGTCTATCCCTGGTCCGGACTCTGCCGTTTTGACTGGCTTGGCCTCTATCCATTTGGTGAATTTGTCCACCATGACCAATAGGTACCTTTGCTTGTGGGTTCCTCCTTTAAGGGGTCCAACCATGTCAAGCACCCAGACCGCGAACGGCCAGGTAATGGGTATAGTTTTGAGGGCGGTGGGTGGCATATGGCTCTGATTAGCAAAGAGCTTACAACCAACGCATCTTTGGACTAAGTCCTGAGCATCTGCCCGGGCCGTCGGCCAATAAAATCCTGTACGGAATGCCTTTCCTACAAGGGCCCGAGCTGCGGCGTGGTGTCCGCCTAGTCCGGCATGAATTTCAGCCAGAAGGTTTCGCCCTTCCTCTTCGGAGATACACCTTTGAAGGACTCCGGTTGTGCTTTTCTTATAAAGTTCTCCCTCATGGACCTTGTAGGCTTTAGATCGCCGAACAATGCAGCGGGCCTCATTTTGGTCTTCGGGAAGTTCCTGCCTAAGCAAGTAGGCTAGGAATGGTTCTGTCCACGGGGCAATTACTGCCATTATGTCGTGGGCTGAAGGTGTTATGTCATCGGCTGAATCGCCGGTTGTGTCAGATTGCTCTGCGTCAGTTGGTGCGGCTGTTTCCGGTTTGTTATTTCCGGACTCCTCTTTCCATAGTACGGATGGCTTAAAGAGCCGTTCCAGGGAGATGTTTGGAGGGACAGCGTCACATTTTGCGCCGATGCGTGCCAGTACGTCGGCTGCTTGGTTATTATCCCGGGCTACGTGATGGAATTCAAGTCCTTCAAACCGAGCTGACATTTTTAGGACAACATTGCGATATGCTACCATTTTCGGATACTTGGCGTCAAAGTCTCCATTTATTTGGGATATTGCAAGGTTTGAATCCCCGCGCACCTCTAGGCATTGAATGCCCATGGAGATTGCCATCCGAAGACCATGTAAAAGGGCCTCGTATTCGGCTGCATTGTTGGAGTCCGTGTACATTATCTGAAGTACGTATTGGACTGTGTCCCCGGTCGGGGATGTCAATACGACGCCAATCCCCAATCCGGCCAACATTTTAGAGCCGTCGAAGTGCATAATCCAATTGGAGTATGCGCCGTACTCTTTAGGGAGTTCGGCTTCGGTCCATTCAGCGACAAAGTCAGCCAAAACTTGTGACTTTATAGCTCGCCGAGGTTTGTAAGTTATATCGAATGGTAAGAGCTCAATGGCCCATTTTGCAATCCTGCTCGTCGCGTCACGGTTGTTTATAATGTCGTCGAGTGGTACTTCAGAGGCCACTGTTATCGAACACTCTTGAAAGTAATGTCGGAGCTTCCGGGATGCCATAAACACCGCATACACTATCTTTTGATAGTGCGGGTAACGGGACTTGTAGGGGGTTAATACAGTGGATACGTAGTTCACTGGTTTTTGAAGAGGGAATTTATGCCCATCTGTCTCTCGTTCGACGACGAGTACCGTGCTTACAACTTGATGTGTTGCTGCGATGTATAACAACATTGGTTCGCCCAGGTTGGGCGCAGCCAGGACCGGAATTGTTGCCAATATGGCTTTTATTTCTTCGAGTCTGGCAGTGGCAGCATTCGTCCACTCGAAGTGTTCGGTGCGCCTAAGGAGGCGATAGAGGGGCAATGCCTTTTCTCCTAGACGGGAGATAAAGCGGCTTAGAGCCGCCACGCATCCAGTCAATTTTTGTATTTGTTTGAGGTCTTTTGGGATATCTAGCTGTGACAGAGCTCGGATCTTGGCTGGGTTTGCTTCAATTCCTCTACCGGATACAATGAAGCCCAGTAGCTTTCCGGCTGGTACGCCGAAAACGCATTTTTCCGGATTCAGCTTGATGTCATATGCTCTGAGGTTGTCGAATGTGAGCCTCAAGTCGTCTACTAGAGTTTTGACGTGTTTGGTTTTGACGACTACGTCGTCTACGTTTGCCTCTACTGTTTTGCCAATCTGGTGGCCAGACATGTTTGAATCATGCGCTGATATGTTGCGCCGGCGTTTTTAAGTCCGAAGGGCATTGTGTTGAAGCAGAATGGTCCATATGGAGTGATGAATGCCGTTGCGGCTTGGTCCGCTTCCGCCATCTTGATTTGATGATAGCCGGAGTATGCGTCAAGGAAGCACAATGAATCATGCCCTGCAGTAGCATCGATTATCTGGTCGATGTGGGGGAGGGGGAAGGGATCCTTTGGGCAGGCCTTGTTGAGGTCTTTAAAATCGACGCATAGGCGCCAGGATTTGTCCTTCTTTGGTACCATTACCAGGTTTTCTAGCCAATCCAGATGTTTGATATCTCTGATAAATCCGGCTTCCAATAGTTTGGCTAGCTCTTCTCCCATTGCCTATCTTTTGGGTTCGGAAAATCGTCGAAGAGCCTGTTTGACTGGCTTGAATCCTTTTAGGATGTTTAGGCTGTGTTCTGCCAATCTTCGTGGGATTCCGGGCATATCCGAGGGGTGCCAGGCGAAAATATCCCAATTTTCCCGAAGGAATTCTCGCAGTGCAGCGTCTACATCAAGGTTCAATTGTGCCCCGATGGAGGCCGTCTTTGTCGGGTCCGTTGGATGGACCTGGAATTTACTATTTCGTCCGCTGGTTTAAAGGAGGTGGACTTGGATCTCTTATCGAGTATCACGTCGTCCCTATTCACAATAGAGCGCAGTGCGGTGAGTTCTTCTGCCGCTAGGGCTTCGGATAGTGCCTCCCGGGCTAATGCGGCTGTCTTGTTTTCAGCGCGGAGTGCTATGTCCGGATCACTAACGAGAGTGATTATTCCGCCGGGCCCAGGCATTTTGAGCTTCATGTACCCATAATGGGGTACAGCTTGAAAAATTGTGAATACCTCTCGTCCTAATATAGCGTGATATCCGCTGTTGAATGGGGCCACTTGGAACGTGACTTCTTCGGATCTGTAATTGTCCGGCGAGCCGAACACCACATCAAGTGTGATTTTTCCAGTGCAGCGCGCTTCTCGGCTAGGGATTATTCCTCTAAAGGTTGTGCTGCTTCGCTCAATGCGGCTCCAGTCTTGTCGGTGTACTAAAGTAGGGGGGCACCTTAGTACCCCGAACTTGTGCACGGACAGTCGTAGCACCCCGCGGCAAGGTTTGCCGGACGCCCGTCAAGACCTTCCCTCATTCCTTATTACTGCCATTCAAGAACAAAGAACTAACCAAGAAAGCAAAGGCCCCGGCAAGAGGAGCTTGCCGGGAAGGCCAACCAAGGCATCACCACAAGACTTGCCACGGCGCCCCGCGTGTCCCGGCAAGGCCCGACGGCCGGCAAGCTTGCCGGCCCAACAAGAAGGGCCGCGGCAAGGCACTTGCCGCGGCAAGGTTGCCACCCAAACTCCAGCGCATCCGGCAACGTGTCATCCCAAGGGCATCCCAGGGATGCGTGGCGAGGCGTTGCGCAGCCATGCGGAGTGAGGTGGCAAGCGGAGCTGACAGAGACGCCATCGTGGCAACCGGTGGCTCACCTAATGGTCGTTTCTTTACACTGTTGGGGCGACCGGACGAGCATTTAATGCCCTTGGCCCCTGCCGTCAGAGTTAGGTAGGGGCACTGTTGGACACTGTTGTACCAACCCGCGTTTTTACCTCTCTACCCCCTCTTCCTACGCTGCCACCTGTTGGTGCCCCCTTCAGACTATAAAAGGGAGGCCCATGCGCACGTAGAAGGGGTTCGGTCCATTCGACACCCACAATGCCACCATACGCTCGCACGCTCGAGCAAGATCGAAGACAATCACCGAAGCAGCAGTAGGGGTGTTATCTCTCCAG
This sequence comes from Triticum aestivum, assembly GCF_018294505.1. NCBI lineage: Eukaryota > Viridiplantae > Streptophyta > Magnoliopsida > Poales > Poaceae > Triticum > Triticum aestivum. The sequence goes on along the minus strand of NC_057801.1, from coordinate 222,246,505 downwards.
AGAGCCCCGAAGCTGGGTAAAAATTGCCCGTATCCCACGCGCGCTTGACCTCGATCTGCTCTGCGCACGCCCTCCGCTCCCTTGCCGGACTAGAAGGGGCCCCAGTGCCCCATAGGTGTTCGAGGCCGCACAGAGACTCGCCCCGACATCTTTGGCGTGCCAGGTAGGGGGGCGTCGAGGTCGTGAGCATCTGATCCGGCCTCCACGCGCGCTACATCAACGTCATCGTCAACATGCCACCGAAGAAGAAGCCTTCGGAGGTGGCCGCTCCGTCTACATCAGTTCCGCCACCGCCGCCGGAGCAAACGGGCGGTGGAGTAGACGCCGGCGGAGGAGCGGGCACCGCCGGTGGGACTCGCGTCGTCACCAGATCCAAAAACAAGGCCCCGCAAGCGTCGGCGACCGTACAGACACCGCACCCTTCCCAGGAGGTGCAAGGTCAACAACGCCCTGGTGCTCCTAGCACCGTGCTCGCGTTGGAACAAGGCCAAGCTGGTGGGTCGCGGGACACTCGAGGCCAGCATGCACACCCGCATGCTGGCGCGAGCGAGGTGCGGTCGCCCGGACGGGGTGTTGCACCTCCCAATCCGGTTGGGAGTCCAAGCACATCCCGTTCCTCGCGCCGCTCGTCGCCACCACCACCCAAGACAGCAGAGGAAGCGCTGGCCCGAGCCCAGCTGCTTCTAGACTACCCTCCGGCGCCGCACAAGATCGACGACTAGAGGATGACCATATACAGCCTCATCGGCTTCGCCAACGGCGACAAACCCCGGCGACCGAGCGTATCGAGGCCCCGGCAAGGCGCCCAGGCGCAAGCCGACGCCGACAAGGCCGTTGGGGGTGCCACGTCCGTGCACTCCCAGCCCCGAAGGCCAAGATCGCCAGCTCGCCGGACCAACCCCGACGCTGACTCCACTGCGTCGTCGGACCCGCGAACTCGCCATGATCAACGCCATGTCCTCCAAGAACGGCAACACGAAGACGCTCGCACTTGCATCGAGCGCCGGAGAGAAGCACGACGTCAATCTGACCAGCGCGCTGGGCCCGCCGTCGACGTGCACGAACCCGGAGAACCAGGCGACTTGCCGTACGCGGCAGGTTGCCCTGCGTTCACCCGTGAGCTGCGGCAAGTCCAGTGGCCCAAAACCAAGAACTTCAAGCCAGACGTGCCCGAGAAGTATGATGGCAGGATACACCCGTCGGAGTTCCTCAGCATCTACACCATTGCGGTGCAGGCTGCCGGAGGGCACGATGAGAAGATCCTCGCCAACTACTTCCCGCTGGTACTCAACCCTAACGTCAGATCTTGGCTCATGCACTTGCCGGACAGCTCCATCTCTTCATGGGCGGACCTGTGTCATCAGTTTGTCGGCGCCTTCACGGGTGGCCACAAGCCTCATGGCCAGGAGAGTGACCTCCACTTGCTCGTCCAGAAGGAGGGGGAGCCCCTGCGCAAGTACATACAAAGATTCAGCCAGGTGCAGCGCAACATCCCAGACGTCCACCCTGCCGCGGTTATTAGCGCGTTTCATCAGAACATGCGTAACCGCAGGATGAGGGAGGAGATGGCGATGTGCAAAATCAGAGACGTCAGCGAGCTCTACGCTCCGGCAAGTGTGCACGGGCTGAGGAGGGGAGGAAAATCCCAGGAGAGGTTGCCGGAGCAGAAGGATCTGACAGTGAGGATGCCGCCCCGGCAAGGAAGAACCGGAGGCGGAACAATAGGAAGAGAAAGGCTAAGGATGTACTAGCTGCTGAGCATTCCGGCAACGGAGGCGGCTCCAACAAGGCCAAGACCGACGACTCCGGCGAGGCTGTGGTAGCCGCCGACAAGCAGGACGGCTCCGGCAAGCGGTATTGCAAGATCCACCGCACCAAGGGCCGTGATCTCCAAACCTGCAAGAAAGTCGAGCAGATGGCAGAGCTGCAGAAAGCCGAGTATGAGCGCCGCGATAAGGAGAGAGCCCAGGGAGGTGGCGGAGGATCCGGCAAGAGCCGCCCGCCCGGGGAGGACACCGCGGCAAGGCCAAACCGCGGCAAGGAGATAGGCCTCCCCGCGGCCGCGACAAGGACGAAGATGAGGATGAGGATGATGAGATGGAGGAAGATGAGAACGATGACCAAGAGTTTCAGAAGGCGACAGAAGTGTTGTGCATCGACGGCGGCGCCTCCCTGCACACCTCGCACCGCCAACTCAAGCAGTGGGTGCGAGAAGTGAATGCAGCGGAGCCGTCCGTCGAGGCGCGCAAGCCTCTGAAGTGGTCCAGCACGCCCATCGTCTTCGACGTTGAGGACCACCCTGATCGCATCACTGCGGTCGGGTGCTTGCCGATGTTGGTCTCACCAACAATCTGCAACCTCAAGGTCACGAAGATGCTGGTTGACGGTGGGGCCGGCCTGAACCTGATTTCCACCGCAGTACTCAAGAAGCTCCAGATCCCCGACAGCGAGCTCGAAGAGACTGGCACCTTTCAAGGAATAAATCCGGGAAGGAGCAAGCCCAAGGGGAAGATCACATTGCCAGTGACGTTCGGCAGTGAACTGAACTTCAGAACTGAAAGGGTCACGTTCGACGTGGCTGATATCCCATTACCCTATAACGGGATACTCGGCCGACCCGCACTCGCCAAGTTCATGTTGGCCTCTCACTACGCATACAATGTGCTCAAGATGCCTGGTCCGATGAGTGTCATCTCTGTCCAAGGCGACAAGAGGGATGCACTCATCTGCACCGACAAGATCTACCGGGAAGCAGCAGCCGCAGCAGAGCGCGAGCCACTTGCCGCTGAAGCTCCCCGGGGGAAGAAGAAAGCCAAGTCTGGCAAGAATAGCTCTGATGCCCACTCCAGCAAGCGCACCTCCCCGGAGTGCTGCGCTGCCGTCGAGGACGCACCATCGAGCTCCACCGGCAAGTGCGAGAAGGCAAAGGCAGACCAACCAAAGACTAAGCCCGGCAAGAACGGCTCTGGTGCTTGCTCCGGCAAGCCCGCCTCTCCGGAGTGCCGCGCTGCTGTCGAGGACGTGCCATCGAGCTCTGCCAGCCAGTAAGGCAAAGAAAGTTGCCAAGCTTCAAACTTTTGAGTTGTGCTCTCTGAAAGTCCATACCTTGTATGAAGAACTTGTGCGCAGAGGGGTCGAATCATGGTTAGGTTGCGCCGTTGATCCGTTTCGAGTCCGCTTGACGATAAAAGCACACCGCAACTAGCCCGACGAGTTCTTCCCGCCGGAGGCAACACCGCCAGTGGGCTGCTGATGTCCTGCACTCAGCAAGTGTGTTTGCGCCGGGGGGTTCCCCGAAAGCGTGAGGATGAAAACATACAAGGGGGGGGGGGGATCGGGGAAGAAGCACAGCCTCGGCGGATTGCTGAAGACGGAAAAGCTAAGTCACCCGAGCTTTTGTACAGAGCACTTCTTAGTCCTATGCTTTTTTATGTTATGTTCCTCGTGTGTTCGTCCTTTGTACGAAAAACCTGTGCGCGGAGGAACCAACTCGTGGTTAAGTTGCGTCCTTGCTTTGTTTCCGAGTCCGCTCAACAATACAAGTGCGCTGCAACTGGCCCGAGAAGGTTTCTTGCCGGAAACAACACCGCCAGCGGGCTGCTGATGTCCCGTACTCAGCAAGTGTGTTAGCTCCGGCAAGTTCCCTAGAAGCGTAGGGTAAAAACGTACAAAGGATATAACGAAGTAGAGGGCGTAACGTAGGAAGCCTTGCCGTGGGGCGTCCTTCGTATGAGAAACTTGTGCGCGGAGGAACTAACTCGCGGCTGAGTTGCGTCCTTGATTTGTTTCCGAGTCCGCTCAACAATTCAAGTGCGCTGCAACCGACCCGAGAAGGTTTCTTTCCGGAAACAACACCGCCAGCGGGCTGCTGATGTTCCGCACTCAGCAAGTGTGTTAGCGCCGGCAAGTTCCCTAAAAAGCGTAGAGTGTAAACATACGAAGGGCAAAGCATGGCATCGCGTTGCAGAGTCGCACCATGAAATAATAACTTATTAGAGCGCTGTCTCAGTTATTTTCGTGGCTATAATCACAGTGACAAGGAGAAGCTAGAGGGGCGCGCTGGCGCAGGGGCCCCGGCAAGCCAGCTTCGCTGGGGGCTGCAAGTGCCAAAGTTCCTTCGCGACGGGCCAGGGCCCCCGGAGGCCGCGGCGTCGGCGACAAGGGCAAAAGAAGGCGCACCGGCACCTGGGTCTTGGCGGAGCCAGAGTTGCCGGGGGCTGCGAATGCCAAGATTCCTCCCCGGCAAGATAAGGTCGTCGGGGGGCTGCGGAGTCAGATAAGTTTTTCATCCCTCGTCATGCATCCTCTTATGGACCGGGGAAGGCGGGGCCGCGTCCTTGAACGAGCGTGCCTTGTAAAACCCGTGCGCGGAGGAGCCGAGTCGCGGCCAAGTTGCGCCCTTGATTTGTTTACGAGTCCGCTCAACAATACAAGCGCTCCGCAACTGGCCCGACAAGGTTTCTTGCCGGAAGCAACACCGCCAGCGGGCTGTTGATGTCCCGCACTCAGCAAGTGTGTTCGCTCCGGCAAGTCCCCTAGAAGCGTAGGGTGGGAACATACAAGGCACAAAATCAAGTAAAGGACTTAGTCCGGCAAGCGTTCCCCTCTTTTCATTAAAAACATCCCAGTTTAGTACAAGTCCATAGAGGATGAAAAACATGATAGAGAGGATTACAGATTTTAAATACAGCTAAGGCCCGAAGGCTTACAAATTAAAAGATAAGATGCCCGTAATCCCTCTCCTGTTTCTCTCTCCAGGAGGTAGGTCAAGGAGGCCCCGGCAAGAGAAGCTTGCCGGGGAGGGCAAAAGGGGCGCCTAGGTGAGCTACGGGCGCCAGAAGACACCAAGAGAACACCCCGGGGGCCGGCCAGGAGCTTGGCGGAGACGGAGGCGCCGGAGGCAGAGCTTGAAGACGGGGCGGCAGGACGTCAGCACGCTGATCGAGGGCTCCTCGCCCTCGTACTCCGACTTGACGGCCTTGCCGCCACCCCTCTTCCTCTTCCGCAGCCTCCCTACGCCAGCCGCCCAAGGAGACGGCCCCGGGGAGTTCAGAAGGCCGGCGACCCGGATGATGGGGTCGCCGGTGGCGCGCGAGGCGGCGTCCGACGCCTAGTCGGACCCGCCGTCCTCGTCGTCGCTGTCGCTCCCCTCCTCGTCACTCTCGCTCGAGGAGGGGCCTTCGCTATCGGAGGAGCTATCCACGCAGCATCTCGCCCGGGTGCCGGAGTCCCCGAAGACCTTGACGGCGAGAAGGTCGCCCTCCATTAACTTAAAATGGAGGGTAAACCCCGCCGTCAAGATGTGGATGCGGGCGAACGTCTTCCACCCTCGATCGAAGTACATCACGCCGGGGGCTGGGGATACGACACTAACTCGAGTGCCGCTGATCCCACAGCCCCTCATGCGCAACTCCAACATCTCGGGCGGGTCCGGTTCCATCGCGCTCGCGAACGGGGCCGGGAGTCGGAGGCGGCAACGAGGTGCTCGACGCAGCTTGACGAAGAACTCCCAGGGGTCGTCCCCGGTGTGGACCGCCTCGAGGAGAGGAGCCGCTGGCGGAGATGGGGGTGGCGCATCGCCCCGGCCGCCTCTCCCCCGAGCGCTCCGACCACGTCCACGGCCTCGTCCGCGGCCTCGTCCCCTCCCTCTTCCCCTCACGGCCGGCTCTGCCGCCGCAGGCGTAGGATGGGGAGAGGCGCGCTGCCTGGTGGCGACCCTCGCCGCCACCGATGAAGGACTAGGATTCCGTCCCTCCATGGCAGATGGGAGGAAGAGTAACGGAAGTTGAAGAAAGAGGAAGAAGATAGAGTGCGGGATTTTTGCGCTCCCCTTCCGCCCTTCTTAAAGGAGCGAGGTGGGGGCTCGGCCGCCCCGCTCAGCCAATCAGGGCATGAGAGGGGCAGAGGAGCGGGGCCGACCCACCATCTCCGCCCGTGACGGCCCGGTCTCCCACCTTCGCCGCCCATGACCCCCCAGGCATGGGAGCCACGTGGCGAAAAAGCGGAGCCGGGGCGATGGATGAAGTGACCTCGCCCTGCCCCGTGATCACGGGGGTGGGCGCCTTGAAGATCGCAAACGCCACCCACGTCTCCCACGACGCCGCAATCGACGCGTGCCGTTGCGGGAGGGCGCGGGGGACACGGAGCCCGATTCTGTGCGGACCCAGGCCACGCGTGCCCGTGCACTGTTTTGGGCTTGGCCCAACAACGCTCGACACCGTGTATGGCCCAGGCCCGGGGGCTCCTGTCGGTGTACTAAAGTAGGGGGGCACCTTAGTACCCCGAACTTGTGCACGGACAGTCGTAGCACCCCGCGGCAAGGTTTGCCGGACGCCCGTCAAGACCTTCCCTCATTCCTTATTACTGCCATTCAAGAACAAAGAACTAACCAAGAAAGCAAAGGCCCCGGCAAGAGGAGCTTGCCGGGAAGGCCAACCAAGGCATCACCAGAAGACTTGCCGCGGCGCCCCGCGCGTCCCGGCAAGGCCCGACGGCCGGCAAGCTTGCCGGCCCAACAAGAAGGGTCGCGGCAAGGCACTTGCCGCGGCAAGGTTGCCACCCAAACTCCAGCGCATCCGGCGACGTGTCATCCCAAGGGCATCCCAGGGACGCGTGGCGAGGCGTTGCGCAGCCATGCGGAGCGAGGTGGCAAGCGGAGCTGACAGAGACGCCATCGTGGCAACCGGTGGCTCACCTAACGGTCGTTTCTTTACACTGTTGGGGCGACCGGACGAGCATTTAATGCCCTTGTCCCCTGCCGTCAGAGTTAGGTAGGGGCACTGTTGGACACTGTTCTACCAACCCGCGTTTTTACCTCTCTACCCCCTCTTCCTATGTTGCCACCTGTTGGTGCCCCCTTCAGACTATAAAAGGGAGGCCCATGCGCACGTAGAAGGGGTTCGGTCCATTCGACACCCACAACGCCACCATACGCTCGCACGCTCGAGCAAGATCGAATACAATCACCGAAGCAGCAGTAGGGGTGTTATCTCTCCGGAGAGCCCCGAAGCTGGGTAAAAATTGCCCGTCTCCCCCGCGCGCTTGACCTCGATCTGCTCTGCGCACGCCCTCCGCTCCCTTGCCGGACTAGAAGGGGCCCCCGTGACCCATAGGTGCTGGAAGCCGCACAGAGACTCGCCCCGACAAGTCTATTTCCATTTTTTGAAGAGTTTCTTCATAGATGAGGTTTAGTCCGCTGCCGCCATCCATGAGGACCTTTGTAAGTCGAAAGCCGTCCACTATTGGACTAAGTACCAGTGCAGCTGGTACTCGGGCTGTTCGGAATTTAGGTTCGTCGCTGGCGTTGAAGGTGATGGCTGTGTCGCTCCATGGATTTGTTGTTGCTACTTGGTAGACTTCGGCGAGGCTGCGGATTGTTCGTTTCCGCATGTTATTTGATGCGAAAGTATCAAAGACTGTTGATACCGTACCGGTATTGTTGGAGTGGTTTTCTGGGGATAGAAGCTCCTTGCCACTTTTGGCCACCTATCGTAATATCCAACATGCTCGAAGGCTATGTGTAGGGACGGCCCCTTCTGTACTGTGAATTTTACAGGGTCCGCTAAGCCATCCCTCCGGTACAGTTCCGTGCCCTCTATGGGGTTTTTGCTTTTTGGTTTTTGTGTCTGGTGCCTGAGTGTAATGCACCCTTTTGTTGCGGACTAGGGTTGTATTCGGGGCCGGATTGTCCCAAAACTTATTTTCGGTTTTCCGGAAACTCTCCATCGCACAGTACTTTCGTACTATGGACGCCAGGTTAGCGAAGCGTGTAATTTCACGACGGCTGACGGCGTTCAAGATTCCCTTGTCCGTGCAATTATTGCAAAAAATTGAGATTGCGTTTTCCTCTTGGCAGTCCTTTATCCTTTCCATAACCAGGAGGAATCTGGCCCAGTAGTGATGTACTGTTTTAGCGGGCTCTTGCCGGATTAGAGATAGATTGCATATGTTTGGGTGGGTGGTTGTAATTAAGTCCGGAACCCTACCCATCTCAAGGCTCGAAGGCCGGGAAGTTTCCAAATTTGGAAGCTTGGATTGCTGGACGTTGTCCAACGAGTCCGGAACGATGCCTGACTTTAAGTTCAGTGCTCGATCGAAGTCTGTCCCTCCGCGGGAATCCGGCATGGAGGGTTCGGGAGCCCGGACATGACTAGTTTTCAATATAGGAGAAGAGTCGCCGCATTGTTCTTCTACCACTTCAACATGGTGGGTGACCTGGGGAGAGTTAATCTCTCTCAGATCAGTTTTAAGCCCAATCTGATTGTAGTCTGTAGTGACTCCCAGGGCAGCGATGCGATCCAAGAGCTCGTTAACAGACGAGAGCTCTATTGGATCCAACTGTTGGGCAGCTTTCGAGCTGACGTGAAGATTGCTTCCGACGACTTGAGAAGTCATTGTCGAAGCGGTGGCCGGACAGGCGGTCATAAGAAAACCACCTAGCCGTATAGTTTGGCCGGCGGCCAAGGCTCCTTTGGCGAAAATACCGTCTTTGAAGACGGGAGGAGGCATCCTTCCTATCGGTGACGACACAGAGGAACTCTCAATGAAAGCACCAATGTCGGTGTCAAAACCGGCGGATCTCGGGTAGGGGTCCCAAACTGTGCGTCTAGGCGGATGGTAACAGGAGACGAGGGACACGATGTTTTACCCAGGTTCGGGCCCTCTTGATGGAGGAAAAACCCTACGTCCTGCTTGATTAATATTGATGATGTGTATTACAAGAGTGGATCTACCACGAGATCAAGGAGGCTAAACCCTAGAAGCTAGCCTATGGTATGATTGTTGTGTCCTACGGACTAAAGCCCTCCGGTTTATATAGACACCGGAGAGGGCTAGGGTTACACAGAGTCGGTTACAATGGTAGGAGATCTACATATCCGTATTGCCAAGCTTGCCTTCCACACCAAGGAAAGTCCCATCCGGACACGGGACAAAGTCTTCAATCTTGTATCTTCATAGTCTTGGAGTCCGGCGGACGATGATAGTCCGGCTGTCCGGACACCCCCCAGTCCAGGACTCCCTCAGTGGCCCTGCAGGCAGCTTGGTTCGAACCAACACTTACAGAAGCACTGGCCCGGGGGGGGGGGGGGGGGTAAAATAAAGATGACCCTCGGGAGCGTGACTCCCAAGGGAAAAGTATAGGTGGTGGTGAGGCAAATGGTAAGACAAAGGTTGGGCCTAGCTGGAGGAGTTTTATTCAGAGCAAACTGTCAAGGGGGTCCCATAAATCACCCAACCGTGTAAGGAACGCAAAATCAAGGAACATAACACCGGTATGACGGAAACTAGGGCGGCAAGAGTGGAACAAAACACCAGGCATAAGGCCGAGCCTTCCACCCTTTACCAAGTATATAGATGCATTAATTAAATAAGAGATATTTTGATATCCCAACATAATCCTGTTCGTCATGGAGCAATCTTCAACTTCACCTGCAACTAACAATGCTATAAGAGGGGCTGAGCAAAAGTGGTAACATAGCCAAACAACAGTTTGCTAGGAAGGGTAAAAAGGTTAGAGGCTGACATGGCAAACGGGGTGGCTTGAAGAACAAGTGATAGGAAGCACAGCATAGCGATAGAACAAAGCAACTAGCATAGCAATGGTAGTAATGAGATCCAAGGTGACGGTCATGTTGCCTGAAATCCCACAAGGAAGAAGAACGAGTCCATGAAGAAGACGAACAGATGAAGCCGAACCAAGCATAGACGAACGAATCCTCACGATCGCAACGAAACAGGAACTATCGAGAAGAACCACACAACATGGTAAACGCACCACACATATGCATGACATGATGACCAACCAAGTATTATGCAAGACAAAACTACATGAAGCTACTCATGACAAGAGATGATGCATACAAGAACAACACATCAAAGCAAGGCTAAATGAGGCCGGAAAGAACATATAACAATTCCGGTAAGTCCTCATATGAAAATTTAGAAATTGATCTAGAACTGAATAAAAATTATGTTCAAGTTGTTAAAGAGCAAGTTAAGATGCCCCAAGATGATCTACACGAGATTCTAGTCAAGTTACATATAAAGTTCATTTAATTTGGAGCTACGGCCTAGAAGATATGAGCAAAACAAGTTAAACATGACATCGATGTGAAATGCATACAAACATCAAGCAAACACTCTCAAAACATAAATGCAACATGATAATATGAAACTTCATGCAAAACCAAGCAAGTTTCATATAGAGCACACTCAAAACGGAGAAACGGTTCAACACATACACATGGAACAAGTTTAAAGGACAAGCTATCCAAAACAGCAACTAGGCATCTAGCAAGCATCAAAACAATATGCTACAGCATCTCAAACTGAAAACAAAAGGCATGGGCATGAAGTACAGGTAAATCATGAGAAAACATGAACACTGAGCTATCTCTCGAAAACACTATAACATGCTCAAAAGGACATGACAAGATTGCAATAAATAACAGTTTACAGACTTGGCAGAAATCACTGAACATGGCAGAAATAGCATCAGGTTGCAATGTTTAGAGCTATCAAACAACATGTTACAGGTACTTAACATGGCAAACAAAGGCATGGCAAGCTAATACTAAAGACAAAGAACAAAATTGCCTTACTGAACTAATTCCAAGGATCAACAGAAAAGATGGTATCATCCATGCAAATATGGCAAGTGATATGACAGATTCAGACATGGCAGCAACAACGATAAGTGGGCATGTTGGTGAGCTTGTACCACTCACCACAGAGCAACAACTGGCATGACAAGGTGACCAATAGTAATATGACATATTTATGAAGCTAAGAATGGCACGAGCAAGTTCATAGGGTGCAACGATCACTAGCAAAGCTCATGGCAAAACTGAACTTAACGTTAACAGGCTGGCAACAACATTATTTAGCAAATTGAGAGCAATATTACAGTAAGCAACATCTGGCTATAAATACAACCAGCGGAATGGATGGATAGAGCATGATATGTATAACAAAACATCCTTAGTGAACATCTCCAGATTATTCATAGAATGACTTGTAGCAGCAGGTTTACATAACATCATGATATAGCAGGTTCAGCCTAGCAAAACAGCAACAGCAAGTACCCTTTTCCACGTGCTTGATGCACTCAATACAAGACTCACAAAAATACATGGATTGCACCACTGTAAATGTGACATGATGTAGCTCAAAACTCATGTAGACATCAAGCTCAAAGGATGCACACACAAAATGCAATGAAAAAGACAAATCACCAAGTTCTGTTAACAGACAGCAGTTAACATCCTATAGTACTCTTGCAACAGTGATTAGGGCATCAAGATGAACTCAAACAAGCATGGCACAATGTAACAAAATGAATAGCATCTCACAATGAACATTTTGATATATTATACGCACAAAATGGAGCAACACACAAGAAGTTATGGCATGATAAATAGGGCAACATAATGCAAAATTATTTATGGACGGGAGAAAAACGGGGTCAACCTTGCATGGAAATTGATGCGGCGACGGATCTCGCCGGATCTGAGGCGACGGCGGCCAGAGTTCCTCGGAGAGGAAGGAGAGGTAGCAGGAGGAGCGGGGGAGGACGACGGGAGGCGATCCCGGCTGGATTCGATGGCGGGGGAGGCTCCGGGCAACGGGGCGAGGCCGGGGCGGCGGGGCGGTGGAGCAGCTCCGGCGGCAAGCAGGCGGTGGCGTAGGCGAGGTTGGACGGCGGCGGCATGGAGGCGGGAGGCGGACGGCGGCGCCCGGGGGCGCAGTGTTGCTCGGCGGCGGAGGGAGAGGCGCGGCCGGACAGCAGCGCGATGGATGGCGATGAGCGAAGGCGGCGGGACTCGGCGCCGGCGAGATCCAGCAGGGCGGCGGCAGACTCCGCGAAGAGGCGGCGGAGCGGCGCGAGGGCGCGTGGTGGATCGGGCGGCGGCGCAGGGTCGGGCCGACCCGGGCCCCGATGGGCTTCGGAGGGCCCGCGCGGCCTCGGGCGGGCTGGCGGCGGTGGGAGGTGGCGGAGGCCACATGGCGGGCTGTGAGTGGCTGCGGGCGGTGGCGCGGACGTGTCCGGTGGCGCGGTGGAGAAGGCTAGCGTTAGGATGGAATTCATCCGCGAATTTCGGGGGAGGGTGTGTTTATATAGGCATAGGGAGCTAGGAGACTCCAAATGGGGTGAAGTTGTCAGGACCCCGACTCAATGCCACATCGATCTAGCATGTAACACCTCATATCACTTTGCGGCCTCACGCACGGTATTCCCACGGGTGTCGCCTTACCTTTGCCCGGGACCGTTTGCGCCTTTTGGCACACGTATATGACAGTGTCGCTAGCATCCATATGATAAGGAGCCCGGGCTGACATGGCTAGTCGTAAACCCAAAGTGGCACAGACTTACAGGGACAGGCATCCATGACCCAGCATCGAACGTGTCGGTCATCAGCGGGTGAATCCAGGCTGTAGCACTGGGCTAGCAGGACTCCGGTGAACCGGGCTGTAGCGGGCTAACAGGACTCCGGTATTCATCGCGTGACATTTCCCCGAAGGGACAGACACAGGAACGAAGAAGGACACATGCCGGCCAGCCTAAGTGTTCCGGAGCAGTAGCAAGCTACCATGGCTCGGTGGAAACACTAGGAGACATTTCCCCGTAAGAGAGGCTACTAAAGATAAACAACTAGATGGTCAGATCCCACACATACCAAGCATTTCAATAACATACACACAATATGCTCGATATGTGCAAATACAACATGGCATCACAACATGACTCTACGACTCAAGTAATTTATTCAATAGGCTCCGAGGAGCGAGATATTACAAACATGGGTCTCATGACCCAACAATCAGAGCATACAAATCAAAGCACAAGCGGAAGCTATCATGTCTGGGTACAGACATCTATAACTGAAAAAGGCTGAGAAGCCTGACTATCTACCAGATCCTGCCGGGGCACAAGATCGTAGCTGAGGTAACAAGCTAAACGTCGAAGTCCACGCGAAACTACTAGTGAGACCGAAGTCTCTCTGCAAAAACATAAAATAGGCAAACGTGAGTACAAATGTACCCAGCAAGACTTACATCAGAACTAACTACATATGCATCATTATCAACAAAGGGGATGGTGGGGTTTAACTGCAGCAAGCCAGCTTTGACTCGGTGGCTATCCTGAACTACGACTGCAATGTAACTCTTTTGAGGTGGCGCACACGAGTCCACATATTCCCCATATCAATACACCACTATGGATCCGCTCCCGTCTCCCTACGAGAGCGCCATCCATAGCACTCACGCTTATCTTGCGTATTTTAGAGTATCCACTTTCACTTGTCTATGAACTGATATAAGCAACCCAGAAGTCCTTTACCGTGGACACGGCTATTCGAATAGATGATGTTAACCCTGCAGGGGTGTACTTCTTCATACATGTTTCCACCACTTAGCGTCTGCACACGACATGTGCTCGGCAGACTTCAAGCGAAAGCCGACGTGGGTGTAGACCACGACCTACCTAAACACTCAAGTCTCTAGTCCAGGTTTATCGCCTATTCGGGTTCCATCCATGAGGAGATCCGGCCGGAGTTTCGCTCACAGCCCCAAACGATGTGAACAGGGTTCCGTGACACCAAACGGGCGCCCGGTATACCCGGCCACGTGCCTACCGCATCACAGCCCACCCCTCCGGTCAGCGCTGTCCACGGCCTCCAGCATACTACAAACACCAGAAACTACTTGCAACTCCTGGACAGAGGACGAGGGTGAATAAGAAGTCGAGCGGGGTCATATTTCAGGGCCCAATGTATGGTAGTAGCTGAATCATGGATCACAAACACAGAACTCAGTTCCTAAGGACGGCTTCAATGAGACAACCCACCATGTACTCCTACATGGCCTCTCACCGACACCTTTTACCAAATCGTGTTCACACACTTAGCTCACACACAGTAGGACATGTTCACACACCTCTGATTCATCCCGGATAATCAGACCTGACACAACTCTAAGCAGTAGCAGGCATGACAAACAAGCAAGAATGAGTAGGCACAACAGGGCTCAAACAACTCCTACTCATGCTAGTGGGTTTCATCTATTTACTGTGGCAATGACAGGTCATGCAAAGGATAAAGGGGTTCAGCTACCGCAGCAAGTAACAGTTGAATCGTTGTTGTCCTAATGCATTAAAAGAGAGCAGGAGCGAGAGAGTGGGATTTTATCGGAATGAACAAGGGTGTTTTGCTTGCCTGGCACTTCTGAAGATAACATTGAGTCTTCATCAGTGTCAACGATCACAACGTCGGAACATCGTCTACCGGGAGGGAACAGATACCGGCAACAAAGAAGAAATACAATCAATGCAATGCACAATATGATGCATGCTCATGACATGGCAATATGAATGTGTTTTGAGCTAATGCAACTAGCAACAGATTAAATGAAGTTGGTTTGAATACAAGATTCAAATTCAAACTCCATATGTGATTATTCAAATGCCATTAATTAATTTGTGCTAAACAGCAGTTATAAGTTGTTCTAACATGCATGAAAATGGTACAGATGGATTCCTTGAATTTTTCTGATAATTTTTCATATATAAATTATTTAATTTGGAGTTACGGTTGAATTTCTATGATTTATTGAAGTTTAGGGCATATTCTGAAAATAAATAAATCATTTCTGACTTATTTAAAATCCCAGAAGCATATACTGCGTCAGCATGACGCCGGGGTGACGTCAGCAGGTCAAAGGCGTCGACCAGGTCAAACCTGACCAGTGGGACCCACTGGTCAGTGACCCAGTCAACTAACCAAGTTAGTTAGCCCTAACTAACTGGATTGGGCCCACTGGTCAGTGACTAACCTAAATATGATTAGCCCTAACTAACTTAGTTAGCCGGGCGGGGCCCGCATGTCAGTGGCTCACCTAATTAACTAAGTTAATTAACACTAACTAACCTAACACTAATTAAGCAGGCGCCTGGGCCCACACGTCAGGGGGGGTCAACCCCTGGGCCGATCAGGTCAAACCTGCCGGCGACATGTCGCCGGCGACGACAGTAGCGGCGGGGCGGCTCGGAATTGCGATACAGGGAGCCATTCGAGGCGCCGCTGGGCTCTACGGGAAGCTGGCGATCCCGCGCATCCAACAGTGCAACCGGGGCGAGCTGGGGTGGCCGTAATCCTCGCCGGCGTCGAGCTCAGCGGCTGCCGGACCTCGGGCGTTGGCGGAAACGGTGCTACGGTGCACAACAGGGAGAACCCGTGGGTGCTGCAGGTTCACAGGAGCGCGGCGAGCACGCTGGTGATGCTCGGGCGAGCGGACGAGCTCAGGAGCATGGAGCTCGTCGGCCGTGGCGGCGGCGAGCTTCGGCGGAGGTGGGGAACGGGGCTAGAGCAAGAACGCGAGCAGGAGAGGAGGGGGAATCGGTCCATGAGCTCACTGTGGTTGCAGAGCGCGTCTCAGTGGGCTCGGGGGCGACCTGGAGACGGAGAATCGGGCCGGCGATCTTCGATGCCCGTCGGTGAAGATGGCGGCGATGGCGTCACTGCAGGGCTCCTGGTGTTGCTTGGAGTGGTGGGGAGGATGAGTAGGTCAAGGCAGAGCTTCCTGGGGCGTCGGTGAGGCGTGGGGTGGCCGGTGGCCACGGTGGTTCTCGTCGGTGGCGGCGGCTCCGTTCGGGTGAGGAGGACAGAGGAGGGGGAGAGGATGAGGGCGAGGGAGAGCGAGAGGGGCACGGGGAGAGTAGGAGAGGGTCGAGGGGAGTGCGTGGCACCCTCAGGTGCCTCCAGCGGCGAGCAGGTAAGCAGGAGGTGGCCGGGGCTCTCGGGCGCGCGCGCCACGCCTCGGTCCTTCTGGCGAGGAGGAAGACGACAGGGGGGGGGAAGTGGAGATGGGCTGGGCCGCACAGGAGCTGGGCCGGCTGGCTACCGGGTGAGCGCCAGATAAGTCCTTCTCTCTCTCTCTCTTTTATTTCTATTTAATTCTGTTTTCTATTTTCTGTAGTTTGTTTTGATTTAGTTTTAGACACTAAACCATTTTATAAAATCCTGGAAATAGTTATGTGGCTAGGACTAAAATATACCAAACCACATAAAATGTTCCAGTATTATTGGACATATATTATTTATATATCAAATATATATCCAATGCAAATAGCTATTTATTTAATTCAAAGGCCCAAAATAATTAACTCTGAGATACCAAAAATATTGTTTTGAGTTTTACCTCTTTGCAATATTTTCAGAGACTAAGAGGAACATTTTCTTGGGCTTCTTTGAGAAGATTTTAATGTTGATCATTTTTAGAAGGTTTCTGAGGCTTTGAAAATCCCTCAATTCAAATTTCATTTGAATTAAAACATGATGCTCACATGAGGTCTAGCCTAGTGCATAACAGGACCAGGGATGTGACAACTCACCCCCACTAAACAAAAATCTCGTCCCGAGATTCAAGCGTAGGGTAGGGTGAAGGGGAAACGCAAACTAGCACAATCTTCACGATCCAGGGTGCACTTTATCAAAGCGTTGATTCGATCACCATCTTTGTCTCGAAGTCTTGCTCTGAGAACTCCAACTAACATGACAACGAGAGGAAAGGAAAGATCCTAAAAGAATGGTTCTTCTCGAAGGTCGAACAACTCAGGATTAACTCACGGAATGAGACATAGCAACATCTCTCGAGCTGAGAGGCGAAGCACACATCCATAGGAATGGAGTGAAGCAGATGACGAAGGTTCACTAGGTAGACCACAATTCCACACCTAAGAGGGTGGTGAACAGTTGTCAACGTAGCGAGGAGTTGAGTTTCCATGATACCATAACGATGCACCTTAGGGAAGGTGACTCGTAGAAATATCCCCTTAAGTGGCAAAAAGAATTACCTTTGATTCAGAGATCATTGAGACTCTTTAAACCAGCCTAAGGCAATTCTCGAGCAATCGTTTGGAGGGGGTCGGTGGAATGGTATACTCGGACTTGGCTGATGTGGATTACCTTGTTGAAGACAACGTAATGGATGAACTTGCTTACCACCGGAAATGGAAGAGACCCATGGTAGAATAGCACATTGGCGGTGCAAGCTGGGAACAAAATGCAAATGCTGGGAATGATTCTGGTAACTGGGGAGAGGCTCATCAATAGAGAGTGAATTCACTGTTTGAAAAGGTCATAGCATTGCCGAGGAAACTGAGAGGAATCCCAGTTAGAGCCGATGATAACACGTAGCGCTTGTACGTGCTCTCAAGAACTTGAGCATTTCCACAATCATCAAGGTTTTATCAACATCCGTGTCAAGGGTGCTGACAACACAACATACTACCATGATGAATAGCGATGGACGATGCAGATGCAAAGGAGGATAACACTTTCTCAGATTTCACCCTTGGCGGGGCCAAGGAAATAAAATCTGGATGATCGACCGAGAGACATTTAGCACTCCGCTTCTAATGTTCTCCTTGACGTGCTAGTGTAACCCATTCATAGATATGGTTTGATAACTAGAACATCAAGTAAAGGTCGGACTTCGGGAGCAACAGAATCCATAAGGAACAGTTACGGAGGTAAATCCTACGAAATCCTTATGGGGAGGTGGCCAACTTCCTCAAACAAGATACTACAATAATAGGTCTTCCGGCTGGGTGTGTTGGCCACGACATCCACTTTACCGGTTATCGAGGGACCAATATTATAGTTCTTGGGAAATGTTCCAAACCATCATATCTGCCTGAGATTCAGATCTGGTTGGTGTCAGGATATTCCAGACTCATCGAGTCTAGGAAGAAAAATGAAAGTTTGCAACACAAATCGACGAGATGACGTTGCGAGATTCTCGGGGAATGAACTACGATAGTAAGCTCCAAAACATGAGCTGGTTCTGCTACAACATGTGAACACGATGTCCTAGACAAGCATGACCACGTGGTAGTCTTACAATAAAACACTACCGAGTTCAGGTGGAGAACCATCATCGAGGATATCGAAGTCTTTACGCAAGTCCATGGATTAGATCCCAAGCATAGATTTCTTTTCCTTGAACAAGTCAATCAGTGGCTTAGTGTGCTAGGGACACATATAGAATGAAGGTTGCAAGCCTCCAGACTACAGAATACTTCGCACGTGTGCATGACTGATTTGGGGATGATTCCAAAGGAAACAAAACAATCTTTCTCAAATTCACGGCGGCAACTTTCACCAAATGCACGTGTATAAGAGGAAGTCACTCCTTTCATCAAACAAATACTTCATGAGCTAGCATGAAGAAAATGCTTTCAAAAGTTTCCAACACTAGCTTAATGTTCAACAACATCATGGAGGAGATAAGGATGTTGCCAATGGGCTCAACAACAATTCATCTAGGTTTCCTTTTAAAAGGAATTCCATAGTTAAGTGAACACGGTGATAGCATTGGTCAGACCAAAGATGTAATGGTGTATGCTCGAGGGATCAACCACGAATAAGACAACATTACGAGAATCGTTGGTACTGATTTGATTTGACGATAGCCCACACTCAATCAAAGGATTGATAAGACAATAGGTCCAGCAACTGATCACAGGGACCAATCGATGAAGATATCATCTTTCTTCAACACACACTACACAAGAATATCCCTTTGGGACGAACTAAGTCAGGCAAGCTTTTATCTTCCAACCCTCCAAGTTGTTGTCTAGCTTAACCAACTAGCTCAGGGATATCCAACACAGATTCTTGGAGAAGGGTGGTTCACAAGAAACCAACTTGATCACGAGCTCAACACAGCGGTCAGGTGACAACCTGGTAATACTTCCGAGAAGATCTTCGGAAAATCACGAACCACCGATATGTTACTAAGCTCGAGAACAATCTTGCTTTTGAGGGCAAGACGATATGATCAAATGAGTGAGGACTTGACAAGATCCTAACTCATCAATCGAAGGGTGCACCGAAATAAGGACTAGGTAGCACGATCAGTCTTAGAAGGACGATTCAAAAACCAACACGCTAAGAATGAAATTATTGTCCATTAACTACCAAGCAACAAGGTTGCTAGGAGTATTGAATTCACACATCACGATTCACTTGTCGGCATTCCGGTTGCGACAACACGGAACCGAGGGATGAATAATGATGGCGAGAAGTATCACTACATCAAGAATTCACAAGAGCCGGTGCAATCCCCATGAAAATCCTGACATAAAGACGGTAATACTTCAGGGTAGAACAGAATCAAAAGGTGGGCTGGCATTTTGATCTGCGGAGCACAATTGCTTTGACCCAATCCTAGATATGGAAGAGGTACTGGAGTTTGTTTCTCCTATCATTCTACGATAGAATGGCTTGACGGACCACAAGAGTAATAGGCATCGATAAACGAATGCATGCATACTCTTGACTATCAATTGATAGACGAAGGTCAGTAGACAACTAAAGAGGGACAACTCAAAGGAACATATAACTTTCTGAGTTGTGGATGCATAGATTAGTATGTCGAACCAAGTTCAACATAATTCTTCCGGATAACCCATGCAGAAAGGTTGAGCTGGCAGAGTCGCAATATAGAATGGAGAACTCATAGAGGGCCTGTTGTGATCTTTTGATCCAACAAACTTCTGCCATAATGGTTCATGGTATTTGGAAGAACGATATACCACGGACCTCGAGGACTAACGCAAAGGTTACTAATAACCTAAGGGAGCTAGCAATTACTATCAACATGAAGTAAGTAGGGTGAATCTCGGGTTCAAACCCAGGAGTAGAATACCTACTACTAAGTAGCATCACGGAATGCTTTCGAGAATAAAGGCCAGAATCATCACACTAGGACACAAATCATGGCTAGACCACTAGATGATCCCCTGAGACACCTAGGGTCATAATAATAACTCCAACATAAAGGTCGAGGCAGTAGAGTACCTCAACTCAACAATTAGTGTGATTGAGCTGGCATAAAGGAACATCGAAACCAGAGGGAAAGGATTTTGCAAACGCATCAGACTATTTAGAAACCTGGGATGACTCGGATAGCATAACGGCTATAAATGCTCAAAAAGATTTGAGACATACTACAAAATGGTGGCATAACCACTCAGAAGCACAATATCAAGGTTCCGAGATCAACAATTAACATACGGAAGTAGTAGGAACTGAACTGAGACTTAAATCCAACAATCTTATAAGTCTACTGATTAGTAACACGTGGTCCTAATAGCAAGAAGAGATAGCCTAGTTCTTAATCCCCGTAGGAAAGATAAGATGACTCAGATCAGAAGGGCATAAGGTATAAGGAGTAAAAAGAGCCTTACGTTCCATCCCACAATCAATTCCCTTATATAACTAAAGAATTTCTAGACTCAACTTCGACCAGTTTGGCTTGGTAATCCTACAGACAGTCAAGCTCTGATACCAACGCTGTCAGGACCCCGACTCAATGCCACATCGATCTAGCATGTAACACCTCATATCACTTTGCGGCCTCACGCACGGTATTCCCACGGGTGTCGCCTTACCTTTGCCCGGGACCGTTTGCGCCTTTTGGCACACGTATATGACAGTGTCGCTAGCATCCATATGATAAGGAGCCCGGGCTGACATGGCTAGTCGTAAACCCAAAGTGGCACAGACTTACAGGGACAGGCATCCATGACCCAGCATCGAACGTGTCGGTCATCAGCGAGTGAATCCAGGCTGTAGCACTGGGCTAGCAGGACTCCGGTGAACCGGGCTGTAGCGGGCTAACAGGACTCCGGTATTCATCGCGTGACATTTCCCCGAAGGGACAGACACAGGAACGAAGAAGGACACATGCCGGCCAGCCTAAGTGTTCCGGAGCAGTAGCAAGCTACCATGGCTCGGTGGAAACACTAGGAGACATTTCCCCGTAAGAGAGGCTACTAAAGATAAACAACTAGATGGTCAGATCCCACACATACCAAGCATTTCAATAACATACACACAATATGCTCGATATGTGCAAATACAACATGGCATCACAACATGACTCTACGACTCAAGTAATTTATTCAATAGGCTCCGAGGAGCGAGATATTACAAACATGGGTCTCATGACCCAACAATCAGAGCATACAAATCAAAGCACAAGCGGAAGCTATCATGTCTGGGTACAGACATCTATAACTGAAAAAGGCTGAGAAGCCTGACTATCTACCAGATCCTGCCGGGGCACAAGATCGTAGCTGAGGTAACAAGCTAAACGTCGAAGTCCACGCGAAACTACTAGTGAGACCGAAGTCTCTCTGCAAAAACATAAAATAGGCAAACGTGAGTACAAATGTACCCAGCAAGACTTACATCAGAACTAACTACATATGCATCATTATCAACAAAGGGGATGGTGGGGTTTAACTGCAGCAAGCCAGCTTTGACTCGGTGGCTATCCTGAACTACGACTGCAATGTAACTCTTTTGAGGTGGCGCACACGAGTCCACATATTCCCCATATCAATACACCACTATGGATCCGCTCCCGTCTCCCTACGAGAGCGCCATCCATAGCACTCACGCTTATCTTGCGTATTTTAGAGTATCCACTTTCACTTGTCTATGAACTGATATAAGCAACCCAGAAGTCCTTTACCGTGGACACGGCTATTCGAATAGATGATGTTAACCCTGCAGGGGTGTACTTCTTCATACATGTTTCCACCACTTAGCGTCTGCACACGACATGTGCTCGGCAGACTTCAAGCGAAAGCCGACGTGGGTGTAGACCACGACCTACCTAAACACTCAAGTCTCTAGTCCAGGTTTATCGCCTATTCGGGTTCCATCCATGAGGAGATCCGGCCGGAGTTTCGCTCACAGCCCCAAACGATGTGAACAGGGTTCCGTGACACCAAACGGGCGCCCGGTATACCCGGCCACGTGCCTACCGCATCACAGCCCACCCCTCCGGTCAGCGCTGTCCACGGCCTCCAGCATACTACAAACACCAGAAACTACTTGCAACTCCTGGACAGAGGACGAGGGTGAATAAGAAGTCGAGCGGGGTCATATTTCAGGGCCCAATGTATGGTAGTAGCTGAATCATGGATCACAAACACAGAACTCAGTTCCTAAGGACGGCTTCAATGAGACAACCCACCATGTACTCCTACATGGCCTCTCACCGACACCTTTTACCAAATCGTGTTCACACACTTAGCTCACACACAGTAGGACATGTTCACACACCTCTGATTCATCCCGGATAAATCAGACCTGACACAACTCTAAGCAGTAGCAGGCATGACAAACAAGCAAGAATGAGTAGGCACAACAGGGCTCAAACAACTCCTACTCATGCTAGTGGGTTTCATCTATTTACTGTGGCAATGACAGGTCATGCAAAGGATAAAGGGGTTCAGCTACCGCAGCAAGTAACAGTTGAATCGTTGTTGTCCTAATGCATTAAAAGAGAGCAGGAGCGAGAGAGTGGGATTTTATCGGAATGAACAAGGGTGTTTTGCTTGCCTGGCACTTCTGAAGATAACATTGAGTCTTCATCAGTGTCAACGATCACAACGTCGGAACATCGTCTACCGGGAGGGAACAGATACCGGCAACAAAGAAGAAATACAATCAATGCAATGCACAATATGATGCATGCTCATGACATGGCAATATGAATGTGTTTTGAGCTAATGCAACTAGCAACAGATTAAATGAAGTTGGTTTGAATACAAGATTCAAATTCAAACTCCATATGTGATTATTCAAATGCCATTAATTAATTTGTGCTAAACAGCAGTTATAAGTTGTTCTAACATGCATGAAAATGGTACAGATGGATTCCTTGAATTTTTCTGATAATTTTTCATATATAAATTATTTAATTTGGAGTTACGGTTGAATTTCTATGATTTATTGAAGTTTAGGGCATATTCTGAAAATAAATAAATCATTTCTGACTTATTTAAAATCCCAGAAGCATATACTGCGTCAGCATGACGCCGGGGTGACGTCAGCAGGTCAAAGGCGTCGACCAGGTCAAACCTGACCAGTGGGACCCACTGGTCAGTGACCCAGTCAACTAACCAAGTTAGTTAGCCCTAACTAACTGGATTGGGCCCACTGGTCAGTGACTAACCTAAATATGATTAGCCCTAACTAACTTAGTTAGCCGGGCGGGGCCCGCATGTCAGTGGCTCACCTAATTAACTAAGTTAATTAACACTAACTAACCTAACACTAATTAAGCAGGCGCCTGGGCCCACACGTCAGGGGGGGGTCAACCCCTGGGCCGATCAGGTCAAACCTGCCGGCGACATGTCGCCGGCGACGACAGTAGCGGCGGGGCGGCTCGGAATTGCGATACAGGGAGCCATTCGAGGCGCCGCTGGGCTCTACGGGAAGCTGGCGATCCCGCGCATCCAACAGTGCAACCGGGGCGAGCTGGGGTGGCCGTAATCCTCGCCGGCGTCGAGCTCAGCGGCTGCCGGACCTCGGGCGTTGGCGGAAACGGTGCTACGGTGCACAACAGGGAGAACCCGTGGGTGCTGCAGGTTCACAGGAGCGCGGCGAGCACGCTGGTGATGCTCGGGCGAGCGGACGAGCTCAGGAGCATGGAGCTCGTCGGCCGTGGCGGCGGCGAGCTTCGGCGGAGGTGGGGAACGGGGCTAGAGCAAGAACGCGA
The DNA here is from genome assembly GCF_018294505.1 of Triticum aestivum. Lineage (NCBI taxonomy): Eukaryota > Viridiplantae > Streptophyta > Magnoliopsida > Poales > Poaceae > Triticum > Triticum aestivum. The sequence continues at coordinate 222,222,925 of NC_057801.1, read as the reverse complement.
GCAGGAGAGGAGGGGGAATCGGTCCATGAGCTCACTGTGGTTGCAGAGCGCGTCTCAGTGGGCTCGGGGGCGACCTGGAGACGGAGAATCGGGCCGGCGATCTTCGATGCCCGTCGGTGAAGATGGCGGCGATGGCGTCACTGCAGGGCTCCTGGTGTTGCTTGGAGTGGTGGGGAGGATGAGTAGGTCGAGGCAGAGCTTCCTGGGGCGTCGGTGAGGCGTGGGGTGGCCGGTGGCCACGGTGGTTCTCGTCGGTGGCGGCGGCTCCGTTCGGGTGAGGAGGACAGAGGAGGGGGAGAGGATGAGGGCGAGGGAGAGCGAGAGGGGCACGGGGAGAGTAGGAGAGGGTCGAGGGGAGTGCGTGGCACCCTCAGGTGCCTCCAGCGGCGAGCAGGTAAGCAGGAGGTGGCCGGGGCTCTCGGGCGCGCGCGCCACGCCTCGGTCCTTCTGGTGAGGAGGAAGACGACAGGGGGGGGAAGTGGAGATGGGCTGGGCCGCACAGGAGCTGGGCCGGCTGGCTACCGGGTGAGCGCCAGATAAGTCCTTCTCTCTCTCTCTTTTATTTCTATTTAATTCTGTTTTCTATTTTCTGTAGTTTGTTTTGATTTAGTTTTAGACACTAAACCATTTTATAAAATCCTGGAAATAGTTATGTGGCTAGGACTAAAATATACCAAACCACATAAAATGTTCCAGTATTATTGGACATATGTTATTTATATATCAAATATATATCCAATGCAAATAGCTATTTATTTAATTCAAAGGCCCAAAATAATTAACTCTGAGATACCAAAAATATTGTTTTGAGTTTTACCTCTTTGCAATATTTTCAGAGACTAAGAGGAACATTTTCTTGGGCTTCTTTGAGAAGATTTTAATGTTGATCATTTTTAGAAGGTTTCTGAGGCTTTGAAAATCCCTCAATTCAAATTTCATTTGAATTAAAACATGATGCTCACATGAGGTCTAGCCTAGTGCATAACAGGACGAGGGATGTGACAGAAGTTTTCGCCCACACGATCGTGATCGAACGACCGAGAGCATGGAGGGGGTTTAGATGGGCTCATAGGCTTTTATCAGGGGTGTTGGGCTGCAAAACAAAAGGGGGTTTCGGGCTACGCGGTTAACCGTTGGGGCATCAAACGACCTCCAAATGGAACGAAATTTGACGGGCGGTCTATCGGTGATATACCAAGGCCACTCGGCAAATCTTGGCCCATTCCAAGAACGTTTTTCTCCCGCTCACGAAACAAGGTCTGAGAGGGGCGACGGGGCACGCGAGTGTGGTCTGGACTCCGAACGGACAACGGAGAGAACCGGGGGAACCCGAACGGATGCAAGTTTGAAAAAACATGAAGATGAAATGCAGATGATGACATGGCAAAATGCAACACGCAAGCAAATTACATGACAAAAATGACAAATAACTGGAGGACACCTGTCGCATCGAATCCGGGGCATTACACCAGTAGAAGGAACTAGCAAGCATACCACATGCAAGGCCAAGACGGATAGCACTGACAACAGGTATGCATCAATGGGCATGAAGCACAAGACGAATATCTGTAAGTCTTTCTTCAGAAGAGGCATTGTAACTAGACTACTGCTTACTACTTAACCCAAAACTGAATCAGGAAACAAATCTTACCATCCATGCACTTTAGGCAGGATCTTTCTCGGGCAGGTACGGTGGTCGTCTCTCTTTGAGCTGGATTTTCTTAGCCCATAGTCTTGTCAATGAAGATACACTTCTTCAGCGTTTTCTTGTCACTGCAGGTGTGGAGGAAGTTCATCAATAGAAGAGTACCTAAGAAGAAGAATCATGCATCAGGAATCAATCAAATCTACACCAAATCGAATCTGGAAGAAGAATCGAGTCCTCACATAGGTAGTTGCAGTGCTCCTGCACCTCCTCGATGTCGTACTGCGTCAGCATCGCCTAGGTTCATCTCATTGGTGTGGAACTGGTCTGCTCACGCCCAGGTGATGCTTGTACGCGGTTTGCACTGGAGGCAGGCCTGGATGCCCTCCTTCCACCATGGTGAAGACCTCGCCTTCCACCATGGTGCTCAGGCCATCGGCGCAGATCTGGCACACGCCCCCAGCCCCATGCCTCCCGGACTTCTGCACACAGCAGCGGGACGCGGTCAAAACTGAGGCTCTGCTGTCGGGAGGAAGTGGACGGGATCGGGAGGAGCACGATGAGATCGGGAGGAAGGGGACGTCCTTATGATCTAGCTCGCGAGACCACTGCCGCTGTCGCGGGTCGTCGACGATGAGGGTGACAACAGATCGAGGTGGGTGGGAGGGGGAGGGGGTGAATCTGGCCGCCGCCATGCCCATGCCAATGCCATGCGGCTAGGTCTAGGTCATGAGCGAGGAGGGAGCGCGGATCCGACCGCGGCTGTGGGAGAGAAAGGGAGGGGAGGGGTTGCCGGCGGCCGGGGTTGGGGGAGAGGACGGAGGACGGCACCTGCGGCAGCTGGGTGGTTGGGGATCGAGAGGGTTGGGGGTGGTGGCTGTGGGACGAGAGGGGGAGAGTGGATCGGGGGAGAGGAGTGGATCGGGGAAGCTAGGGTTTGTGTGAGAGGGCGAGGGGTGAGGGCTGCCGTTGGATCCAGAAGCATCCGACGGTGGTTGATGCATGATCCGCGTGATATGCCTATGGACCTATCAGAGCGCACCAAACAATTTGACGATTTTTTGACCATATAAATTCGTCGTGATTGATTACATACAAATTTTTCATCCCATTTTGCAATGCTCAAAATGAGTTTTTTTGTGAAAGACCTATCTAATATGTGTTCAATGATCTCATATTTTACACAAGTTCATCTTAGATTGGCAAAGAACATTGACAAAGGGAGTTTTTATTTCTTTTGCATGAAATTTTTTTTTCCATTTTTTGATTGTCCAAAATATGTTTTTTTGTGAAGGACCTACCATATATTTGTTGTAAAATTGTACCGAATCAGTTTTTTAAATCATTAGGACATATTTAATGCACAAGTGACAAAATGGTTGGGTGTCAAAAGTTTTGATCCACCTCTGGTGAAAAAGACAAATTTCCGCCGATTCAGCTGGAAGTGGGTCAAATTTGAACTGTAGCTACCTCGTTGTTTGCTCTTTATTTTTTCCGAAAATCTTTTCTAGGTACATAAGTATCTATTTAATCAGAGAAACATCAAAAGTTTTCCAAGATTTTTTGTGTGAAGAACCTACCAAATAATTGTTGCAAAATTGGACCAAATAATTTTTCTAAAATAGTAGGCCATATTTAATTCACAATTGACCAAATGGTTGGGTGTCAAAAGCCTTGATCCACCTCTGGTGAAAAAGACAAATTCCCGCTGATTCAGCAGGAAGCGGGTCGGATTTGAACTGTAGCTGCCTCATAGTTTGCTCTTTCTTTTTTTCCAAAAATCATTTCTAAGTACATAACTATCTATTTAATCAGAGAAACATCAAAATGTTTCCAAGATTCAACAACTAGCTAGGAACGATCAAGCCCGCCGTTTTGACCGCATTTTGAAACGGGCATAAAAATTCAAAAAATTCAAAAAATTGGATAACATTCGCATTGTGTCATCATATGTGACCAAGTTTCCAGGAAAAATAATCAAACTTGTAATACGCCAATTATTTTAGAAAAGTGTTCTCAGAAATAAGCTATCATGCATGAAGATTCATGGCTTTCAAGCCAAATGATCAATCTTATGGCCACATTCATGGCATAGTTTGTTCAAATGATCTCATATTGTGCACAATGGTGCATCTTGGAATTCCAAACAATCTTGCCTAAGGAAGTTTTCATTTTCTTTGCACGGAAAATTCATTTTCCATTTTCCGAGTGCCCGAAATGAGGTTTTTGTGTGAAGGAACTACCAAATAATTATTACAAAAATAGACCAAATCAATTTTATAAAATACTAGGCCATGTTTAATGCACAATTGACAAAATGGTTGGGTGTAAAAAGTTTTGATCCACCTCTGGTGAAAAAGACAAATTTCCACCGATTCAGCTGGAAGTGGGTCAAATTTGAACTGTAGCTACCTTGTTGTTTGCTCTTTATTTTTTCCGAAAATCATTTCTAGGTACATAAGTATCTATTTAATCAGAGAAACATCAAAAGTTTTCCAAGATTCCACCAGTAGCTAGGAACGGTCAACCCCGCCGTTTTGACCGCATTTTGAAACGGGCATAAAAAATTCAAAAAAATGAAAAAATTGGAAAACCTTCGCAATGTGTCACTATATATGACCAAGTTTCTACGAAAAATAATGAACTTGTAATACGGAAATTATTTTTAAAAAGTGTTCTAAAAAATGAGCTATCATTCGTGAAGATTCATGGCTTTCAAGCCAAATGTTCAATCTTATGGCCACTTTCATGGCATAGTTTGTTCAAATGATCTCATATTGTGCAAAAGGGTGCATTTTGGAATTCCAAACAATGTTGCCTAAGGGAGTTTTCATTTTCTTTGCACGGAAAATTCATTTTCCATTTTTCGAGTGCCCGAAATGAGGTTTTTTTGTCGAGGAACTACCAAATAAATGTTGCAAAAATGGACCAAAACAATTTTATAAAATACTAGGCCATGTTTAATGCACAATTGACAAAATGGTTAGGTGTAAAAAGTTTTGACCCACCTCTGGTGAAAAAGAAAAATTCCCACCGATTCAGCAGGAAGCGGGTCAAATTTGAACTGCAGCTGCCTCATAGTTTGCTATTTATTTTTTCCAAAAATCATTTCTAGTTACAGAAGTACCTATTTAATCATAAATACATGGTTTGGTGGCGATACTTCGAGGTTTGGAAGGTGGCGGAGGGCCCCAACTCTAGAGTGCATAAACTCGCATGCCCGCCACGTGGTCAATGCATGACTGTGGCGTTGCCACGTGTTCTTGGCAGCCTAGGCATGTCTAGTCGGTTGGGCACTCCCAGGTAGGTGCTAGGAAGAAAATCACAACATAAGATTCTCATGAGGAGACCGATTGATGCTCAAACATGAATAAGCAGCCAAGTATTTGATTAGCGGTACGAGAAATGCACATGGCTAATGGGCGTGAGTTTTGGCTGAGGATGATCAGTTACTAAGAAGACCGTCTTCACAAATTTTCAGCTCAAAAGGAGGAGCCTAGGTGGTACGTGCTTTGCAAAGTACCACACTAGACATAAATACGAATGTTGAAGCTGGGCTCAAAATAATGAATGGATTGAGCTGGCATTTGGTGGAGGATGGTTATTTGGGCATAGGAAAGCACTGTAGAAAATGGATACCATTTGGACATGCCAAAGTGGTACTTCCTTCACGAAGTGTTTTCCTGAACAGAATAGGAAAATGAATATTTTTGAATTATTTTTGAACTAGGCAAGGAAGGTTTTTTTTACATATTTGACGAAGATATGACCCAAAGAATTTATGAGATTTTTTTGGGAATTTTGGGAATTACAGAAATATAGGTTGCTTCACAACCTAGGGCGAAAACTGCCACATGGACATGACACATAGGCAAAACTGATGACGTGGCGCCTAGTCATTGCAACCCACCACAATTTACAAGGTTATGACCATCTATATTGGTCATGATCAGCTAGAAATAAGGCAGCAGACCAGTGCTATCTGCTTTACGACCATTTCGTGTAAGGAAATTACGACCTTTCTAACCAAAATGGTCGTTATAGTTTAGGGTTTGGAGCCTCCCGAACAGCATTTGACCAATTGGTCTGAAATGGCCATAGATCTATGACCAGTTCTTCCAGGGTCACTGACAGAAGGTCACTAGTTGACATATTTCTGGTAGAGCTTTCGCAACTGCACGAACAAGTTCGGCAGGTAATGCAGGGTATTGCCAAGGCCTTGTGGCCATCCGACTCCCTGCCCGGAAGCATGGGGGAGCTTGTAGAGCTTCTCAAGGGAACGTGGAGGCGCTTCCAATTATGGAAGATATCGGCCTACCGACAAGGTGCGAGGGAAGCTTGGGCCATGGTTAAAACACGGTACACCAAGGTCGATCCGAATCACATTGCCCTGGTCGGACCTGTAGGGTCAGATGGGAAAGAGATTCCTGTTAGTCTGGTATATGACTAGGTAGGATTAGCCGCAAACTATTCCCAACAGGATTGTAGGCTAGACAGCCTGTTGGATGGTATAGAAGAATAAGTATGTGGGTCTAAGTGACTATGTACTTCAATTGACATATTTTGTCCCTAGCCGGATTGTAAATCATTTTTCATGGCGGACATTTTCATTTCAAGCTCTGGATCCGACAGTCCGGAGTGTTTCCGAATACCCGCTCACTTATGTAAACTGGGGTACGCGTGGAAACCAGGCGTAGGGGTCATAAGTGCTTGAACAGACAAGTACCCAACTAGCTATGTTATATTACATGGATAGTAAGAAACACCTTCGAGGGAGAATAGTTCCGTTAAGGGTTCCTTTCCCTGGGTACGCATGCATTAATGTGCATGTCCGACCTGCGAACAGAGACACAGTATATGAAACATCTGGGGGTTTGTATTGTACGAGGTAAGAAACATCTTTTGTTCACCGACCGAATATTCCCTTAAGAACGCTAGATTTCGGCTTCACCCAGTCTGAGGTACACGTCCGGCATACCCGGCAGTAACAATCGCAGAGGTGCTCTGCTTATGCCCTAGCCGAACTAACAGGAACATAGGGCATAAACACAAGAGCCAGGCAACCCAGCTTGGCCAAAACTTAAGTCATATCGATGCATATAATGGTGAAGAAAAGGTGCATATGGAAAAGCGACACATATGCAGTGGGCATGATGCCCTGAAGGTAATTATATTAAGCTTCTATATAAGAAACCCCAGGTACGTTGAGCGCGCATAGCGTGTCAAGAGTGTGTAGTCGAGTCACACTTGAAGCCTTTAGGGCCATAAAAAAATAGAAAGAGAGAGGATATAACTTTAAAAATGCGGAGGTAAGGAGACGAACACAGAGTTCGGCGCTAGGCGTAGAATCTTCAGAGTCTGGCCGCGTTCCATGGGTTCAGCTCGAGTCAATTATCTGATGCATCACGCAGACGTTTCGCTCCTCCACTGAGAACTTTATCAATGAGGAAGGGACCCTCTCACTTGGGCTTGAGCTTGTCCTTTTTCTTCTCCGGTAGGCGTAGAACGAGTTCGCCAACGGTATAAGTTTTGGTCCGTACTTCTCTGCTTTGATACCTTCGAGCCTGTTGCTGATAGAATGCGGAACGGGCTTTTGCGATGTCGTGCTCCTCCTCTAGGTCATCTAAACTGTCCTGCCGATCTAGCTTGGCTTCTCTCTCTTCGTACATGCGCATTCGAGGTGAGTCATGAATAATATCACAGGGCAATACCGCCTCTGCGTCGTACACCATGAAGAATGGTGTGTATCTGGTAGTGCGATTTGGCGTGGTGTGTAGTCCCCATAGTACGGAGTCGAGCTCCTCGACCGAGTTTGTGTCTGATTCCTTCAAGGATCGCACTAGTCTGGGTTTGATGACGCTCATAATAAGACCATTTGCTCGTTCGACTTGATAGCTTGTTTGGGGGTGATAGACGGAGGCGTAATCGAGCTTAATGCCCATGATGCCGCACCAAGTTTTCACATCGTTGGCTGTGAAGTTGGAGCCATTATCGGTGATGTTGCTGTGGGGGACACCATCACGGTGTACGACCCCTGATATGAAGTCTATCACTGGTCCGGATTCAGCCGTTTTAACTGGTTTGTCCTCTATCCATTTGGTGAATTTATCCACCATGACCAATAGGTATCTTTTCCTATGGCTTCCTCCTTTAAGGGGTCCGACCATATCGAGCCCCCAGACCGCAAAGGGCCAAGTTATGGGGATTGTTTGGAGAGCGGTAGGTGGCATATGGCTTTGGTTGGAGAAAAGCTGGCAACCGATGCAATGTTGGACGAGGTCCTGTGCGTCTGCTCGGGCTGTGGGCCAGTAAAAACATGTACGAAAGACCTTGCTTACAAGGTCCCAAGCTGTGACGTGGTGGCTGCCGAGTCCAGCATGAATTTCGGCCAGGAGCTGCCGCCCTTCCTCTTCAGAGATACATCTTTGGGGTACTCCGGTAGCGCTTTTCTTATAAAGCTCTCCCTCGTGGACCTTGTAGGCTTTAGAGCGCCGCACAGTGCAACGTGCTTCGTTTTGGTCTTCAGGGAGTTCTTGCCTATTTAGGTAGGCTAAGAAGGGTTAGGTCCAGGGGGTGATGACAGCCATGATTATGTGGGCCGAAGGTGTTATTTCGGTGGCGGAGTCTCCGATTATGTCAGTGAGTTTGGGTTCTGGAGTTGTGGTCGGATCCGGACTAGTATTGCCGGTCTCCCCTTGCCACACCACGGATGGCTTGAACAACCTTTCCAAGAAAATGTTAGGTGGGACGGGGTCGCGCTTAGCGCCGATGCGCGCAAGGATATTTGCCGCTTGATTGTTTTCTTGGATCACATGATGAAATTCAAGCCCCTCGAACCGAGCTGACATCTTGAGGACCGCATTACAGTAAGCCGCCATTTTTGGGTCCTTGGCGTCGAACTCTCCATTTATTTGAGATATTGTGTGGTTCGAATCTCCACGCACTTCTAGGAATTGGAAGCCCATGGAGACTGCCATCCAAAGACCATGCAGCAGAGCCTCGTATTCGGCTGCGTTGTTGGAGTCTGCGTATAGTATTTGGAGTATGTATTGGACTGTATCTCCGGTGGGGGATGTCAGGACAACGCCTGCTCCCAGACCAGCCAGCATCCTAGAGCCGTCAAAGTGCATGATCCAATTGGAGTATGCGCCGTACTCTTTAGGGAGTTTGGCCTCTGTCCGCTTGGCGACGAAGTCAGCCAGTACTTGCGAATTAATGGCTCGCCGTGGAATATATATGATGTCAAACGGGAGGAGCTTGATGGCCAACGTAGCAATCCGGCCCGTGGCATCGCGGTTATTTATTATATCGTTGAGTGGTACCTCGGAGGCCACCGTGATTGAACACTCTTGAAAGTAGTGTAGAAATTTCCAGGATGCCATAAACACCGCATATGCTATCTATTAATAATGTGGGTACCGTGACTTGCGTGGTGTGAGGATAGTGGATACGTAGTACACCGGCTTTTGAAGCGGGAACTTATGTCCGTCCTCCTCTCGTTCGACGACGAACACCGCACTTACAACTTGATGTGTTGCAGCTATATATAACAGCATGGGTTCGCCAATGTTCACTGCGGCCAGGATTGGGTTGCTGGCCAAGAGGGCCTTTATTTCTTCTAGTCCGGCCGTAGCTGCATCCATCCACTCGAAGTGTTCGGTGCGTCGAAGAAGGCGATAAAGAGGTAGTGCCTTTTCTCCCAATCGGGAGATAAAGCGGCTTAAGGCAGCCACACATCCAATTAATTTCTGGATTTGCTTGAGGTCGGGTAGCCAACTGTGACGAAACTCGGATTTTAGCCGGGTTTGCTTCAATTCCTCTATTGGAAACGATGAAGCCCAGGAGCTTTCTGGCAGGAATGCCGAAAACGCATTTTTCTGGATTTATCTTGATGTCATATGTTCGGAAGTTGTCTATTAAAGATTCGACGTGTCTGGTCTTTATGACCACGTCGTCCACGTATGTGTAACATCCCGGATACAACTTTCCACATTCGTAACTCCAACTCTTGCCTTTTCTGGTGATGCGATACGATATTTCCTTCATGGTTGTGTTTTTGTCTTTTGTTTTGCATTTTGTTCATGTCAGGCATTTCATCTCATGGCATCATGTGCATTGCATTCGCATGTTTTTTTTTCATAAAACTCGTTACAGTTCGTAGTTATCGATTCTCTCTTTGTCTCTATCGTCCAATTGTCAGACCGCTTGTCTTCGTTGACCGTTCTGAGACCAACCACCCACTTGCACGCGATTGCCTTGTTCCTCTGCACAGCGCACAGACCCCTCCCGTCCGTCTGAAACTTCCCCGAACCCGACCCAGGCAGTCGTTACCAATGGGTTCGGATCTTCCCCAAACATCCCTCTAATATCTTCGATTCTTTGTTGGACTCCCCTAAGCCATTTATTCTCAACCGCTCAATTTCGATCGATGGATCCAGATTAGCCCCTAGCCAAACACACTTATGCTATAAATATATAGTCCAACCCTAAAATTGAGGAGAGATGTCCCATCCATCCTCCTGCCCGCCGCCACCTACCTACCCTCTCTTCATCAGGATCCAAGCCCGCAACCAGTCTCTCCCCTCCCTCGTTTTCAGCATCGGGCCAACCACCTCCTCCCCTCGTTCCATCCAATCCCGCAGGCACCTCCTCGCTTCTCCTCTGCCTCGACCGGAGCAAGCCTCCCCTGCTCATGGCGCCCGAGCACCCCCAGCACCGGTAGCAGTCCAACCCACGCCCAGCCTGCTTTCTCTCCTTCCCTTCAATCTCTCTCTCATGATCTCCCTCTCTCTCTTTACTTCACCGCTGCAGGAACGACCGCCGCTCGTGGAAGCCGCCAACATCCGCCTCTGGCCCAGATCCGGCGATCTCCGATGCCTCCTTGTTGGATCCCGCCGTCAAGCTCCGTCCCTCGACGCCAAAGCCTCGTGTCCGCGCCCCTGCCCCGACGAGTCCCCGTCATGCTGAGGCCGCCCGTCTCTATCTGCCTTGCACGAGCAGTAGCTCGCCGGAACGCGAGTTCCACCGGGTCCGTCTCCCTCCGCCCGTGCTTCTCCATCCCCTGCTCCTTTTCCTCTCCATCTCACTCGTCTTGTGCTCCCCCGCAGGTCCCCTCCATGGATGCCAGGAGCACCCGCGCTGTCGTTGCACGGATCTGGCGCTGGCCAGCCAGATACGCCCCATCTCCACCTCGTCGGCCTTCCCTGCAGCCCGCTGCCACTCGAGACCACCCGCACCCGAGTCCTGCGCCAAGCCGCCGCCGTTGCCTCTGTTTCCCTACGCTGCACCATACTGCAACGAGCACCCTGCCCCGCGTTGACCAGTCAAGCGCCAGCCTAGACGAGCGCCACTCGCCGAGCGAGGCCTCCTCTACATCACTCGCAGCCCAGATGCCCAGTGCCTCCTCAAGCCCAATGTGAACAGCCCAGGGACCGGCCTCCTCCAGCCTTTGCTTCATACCGGGCCGAAGCCCAAGGGTGAGCAGCCCCCCAGCCCCTCCTGTGCACTATTGGCCCAGCAGTTTCGACCCATATCATGTTTTTTTCCCGTTCTGCGAATTTGTCCAATTATCAAGAGAGTGCAGATTTACAGAAGAACCCCTAAGCATCATGCATATAATTACTCATGAACCGTGCATCGGATTAAAATGATTTAAACATGTAAAATGCTTAGAATTTTGTGTAGATTAATAATATGCCACTTTTATCCATGTTTAAAATGTTTAAAATGTTGTTTGTTTAAATTTTCTCAAATGCCATGTTAAAATGTTTTATTTCATAACTAAATAACCGTAGCTCAGTTTTAAATAAACTTTATATGTAAATGGGGTGAAAAAATGCCTAGTTTAACATGGTCTACTTTATTTTCCTGTTTAACAACAATAAAATATGTTTTATGGCAGACCAGTACCGAATTTAAAATATGCACATGGGGATTTTCCGAAATTGTTGTTTGTTGTTCCGGCCTCATTTAAACTTGCCTAGATTCTTGTGCCTCACCCCTTGCCATGTTTGACAACATTTAATATTGTTGGGTGCATAAACAAGAGAGAACTAAATAATTGATGTGGTGTTTTGTTAATATGCAACTCGTTGCATGTTGAGCTCCACTTAATTTGTAGTGTTGTTTGTTGCATTTTGCCATGCCATGCTCTTTACACCGGACAAGCATCATACTTGGTTGTGCATCATGCCATGTTTATGCTTGTGTGTTTATGTCGCGACCAGTTTTCCGGGTATTAATTTCCAGGAAATGGTCGTTGTGCTCACCAGCCCCAGGATTACTGTTAGCTAATGAGACACCGACTTGATACAGAATTTCCAAGAAAAGTACAAAAATAGGTAGTACAAGACCATTCTGGCCTGGAGTACAACAAATGGTTTCTAGTGGTTGAGGGCGGAAGCGGTTTGTGGATCATCAGTGTCTATGGGTCTCCATTTCCACAAGAACAGTTGACCAGGTTAACTCCTATCTTCGCGAGGCTGCTACCACCACTGCTTAGGTTCCAGGGCTGTCATCGTAACGCTCCTTTCCATGCAAGAAATATGGCCCAGACAATAGCCAGGGACAAGCCAGTGAGTACTTTGAATGTACTCACAAACATTTTGAACACGAGTATAATATAAATGATAATCATGCACTTGAAATATTCTATGATCACGTCGTGAGTCATAAATAAAAATCTTTTATGCATGCAAGCAGGTTATTTATATGCAACATGAATAAGCAATAATGGAATGGAAATAAAGTGCCGCAGTCGGGCGTCTGTGCGACACCACATAAAGGGCTTATAATGTAAATAAATAACAAGCAATGCCACAACCGGGCGTCTCAGCGACACCACATAAAGGGCTTATAAAGTAAATAAATAACAAGCAATGCCACAGTCGGGCGTCTCAGCGACACCACATAAAGGGCTTATAAAGTAAATAAATAACAAGCAATGCCACAGTCAGGCGTCTTAGCGACACCACATAAAGGGCTTATAAAGTAAATAAATAACAAGCAATGCCATAGTCGGGTGTCTCAGCGACACCACATAAAGGGCTTATAAAGTAAATAAATAACAAGCAATGCCACAGTTGGGCGTCTCAGCGACACCACATAAAGGGCTTACAAAATAAATAATCACAATGAATATCCAGGAGGTAGAACCGTCCCAGGGATACTCAATGATATAATGGGTTAGTCCATAATAATAATAATCATAATCATCACAAGTCACAAGTCACAATCCAAGTTCTTGTTTAACAATTTCTCCTCCGAAGACCGACACTAAGACCGACACTTGACCCATCCCAGACTGTAGTCCTTAACCATGGACACGGCTATTCGAATAGATTTAATCTCTGCAGAGGGTGTACTCTTTACCCACGAGTAACGGATTCCTTTAGTCCATTGGGACTAATTCCGTCTACGGTCTTTTAAATGAAAACACACCTGACTTTCACACACTAGCTTAACTTACCGGTGTCTGGAATCACCCACGACACTCGTTAAGAAAAACTCTAAGTGGGGAGGCTACAACCTCGATTAGCATGGGAGCACAAAATTTATACCGCACGCAAAACTGGGGAAGCTACCCCCTCGGCTACAACCGAAACACCCATGCCCCCTGACCGGATGACTGGCTTTTAATCCATGGCCATGGTACCCTCATACCGGCCCCTCTGTAAGGTGTGTGCTAGAAAGGGGTTGACAAATTACTGAACCGTACCCTACCTGTGGCAGGGACAAGTGGTAGCACGAAACAAGTGTGGGGGTTACTGGAATGAGACATGATCTACGGTGGACTCAGGAGGTTTATAAATTCCCCGCATGACATGTATAACAAGTATATTTCAACCAACAAATTCACCACTCATTATACCTTACTATGCCATACCGAACATAATCGTCCCGACGGTGAGCGGCGACAAGCTCACGCCTACCCAAGGCAAAGGCGTTCCCGGATTCCTTTCCGGCATGCATGCAAGGTACATGAGGATGATTACCATCACAAGTATATTCATTTCCAACAGCAAGGAAATCACTAATATGCATTCATGCAAATGATCGTATCACCACATAAAATAATGAGTTTTTCCGAAGTAAGGTGGTGTTATAACCGCGTCAACTAACACACCAAAAATATTATGCCAGGGTTCAAGATGCTTGCCTTCAAGTTGTGGGGAGGCAGGGTGCACTCCAAAACATTTGAAGGCGTTCTCCTCTCTCCAAAAATCCTATTTAAAATATTTTTGAATCAATATATAGTTTCAAAAAGAGTACCAAAAAGTTGTCTGAATTTTTTTGAAATAAATCTTAAAATAAACTAGACAATATTTGGGAGAGGTAGGAAAAAGAATCAATTCATTTGGAGTTATATTTAAAATGTTATAGCCAGTCAAAGTTGTGGTCAAAATCTGTTTTTAAAAATAAAACAGAAAAAGGAAAAACGATTCGAATATACGTACACGTCGAAGGCGTACTCTGGAAACGCGCCTCCACTTATGCCTGCGTGGAGGGCGCGTGGGTCACTGACAGTGGGCCCGCCTGGCCCACTGGTCAGGTTTGACCTGTCGCTGTGCCTCTTCTCCCTCCTCTGTCCGAACGGGGCGGGGCTCCGGCGATCTTCGCCAGCGAACGGTGGTTCCTCGAGGGCATCCGAGTTCAGGGATGGATCCGCCACTCCTAGGCGGTCCTCCCGGTGGTTGTAGGGTCGCTGGGGTGGAGAGAATCGCCGGCGGTGAGCTCTGCGGCGGAGGGAAGGCTTCGGTGGATTTGGGGTTCTGGCCATGGTGGTTCCTAGCTGCGTCTGGGAGGCTAGGCAGCTCCGCGGGTTCAAGGGGGGTCGAACGGTGGTGTTGGGGGTTAGGGGGAGGCTTTGGTTGCGTCGGAACGGACCGGGACGGGGCGGCGGCCGAGCTGACCGGAGAGGGTGAAGACGGCCTCCTCTCTTTGATTGGCGACTAAGGGGGGCACGAGAAGGGTGGTGTGAGGCTGCCTGAGTGCTCGGAGGAGCTCGGGGGCCTCCTTTTATAGCACATCCAAGTCGGTTCGCGGCGGCCGTGGATAAGCTCGCTGGCGACCGTCTTTCTATAGCATCCGGGGGACGTGGCGGCGACTAGCGCTAGGGAACACGCTTGTGGATGAGCTCGTGCTGCTCCAAGGGCAGGTGGCGAGCGGGTGAGGCTCGGGCGGCGCCGACCAGAGTAGGGGCTGCGGGCGGCCGTGGCGGCTAGCTCCTGGCTTGCCGGAGACGTGTCGAGGGGCTGCTTGGCGTGTTCTGGTGAGAGGGAGAGTGTGTGGCGCGGGTCTGCAGTGAGGGCAAAACCAGGGGCGCGACGCGGCGGCTCGGGCATGGCACGTGCAAAACGCGTGCTCTGCTCGCGCCCAGAGCACGCACAGAACATGCTCGACAAAATGCCAGGGCATGCTAGAGGTCTCGGGTGTGGTTGGGGTTTAACAGACCTAGGTTAAAGTCATCTAGAGGCTTAGTGGACATGTTAGTTTTCCCAGAGGTGCAAGGTCACAGTGCAATGACAAAAGTCATGTCAAAGCTGTTCATGCACTCAAGGTGTTTGACAAAATGCCACAGGCACCTAGGCATTTCTTGGAGTGGTCAAATCTTCCAGAGTGGGGTCTCTTAGGGTGCAAAAGAGAGTGGTAAGGTCATTTGGACAAAAGAAGAAACTTGCTAGGGCATGTTTTGCAAATCTTCATATTTGGACAGAAAGAACAGGGCGTGATTGCAAGAACTAGAATTGCTCCAATGAGTCCAACCTCTTGGACTTAAGGGTTTAGCAGGGAGGACTACAAGTAGGAAAAGAAATCATGGATAAAGGAGCAACTTAAAATATAGTTGCTGTACAAATCATCATGTTGGACCAGAATGGAAAAGAGGTTGATTCACTCAATTTTTTCAAAGGACATCACTGGGTTTTTGCAAAAAGTTAATTAACATACTCATATTGACATCCCAATATTTTGGTGGAAGTTTTAAAGAAATATTTAAATAGGTTGTAGTGTAAAATTGCCCACTGGACCAGATTTGAAAATTATGTGGAGAACTCAAAATATCCAGAGATTGAAATATATTTTTGCATAAAACTGTTTTAAAAACATCACATGACATCTCCAAATTTTGGTGGGATTTTTGAATGGATTTATAAAAGGGTTGCAGTGCAAATGGGACCCTAAACTTATGAAAAACCAAATTAGAGAAATAAAGCTCAGGGGAAAAATAATTATATAAATAATCCTACTGATAAAAGAATTGTTTAATTTGAGAGGGTAAGAGAGTCCAATAAAATTGGGAAGTTTTTCACTTGAGGTAAAAACTCCGTAAAAATAAAAGGAAGAATGTTTCTGAAATCAAAAGAAAATCCAGAAATCAAAAGTTTAAGTTCCTGGAAGAAAATTTAATTAATAAAATAAGGTTAAAATTTTTGGGGTGTTACAGTTTACCATGTTGTTTGTTTCTTTCCGGTGTTGCTTCTTAGTTCTGGTAATGTTGCGATTGTGAGGATTCGTTTGACTACTCCCGTTCGTCTTCTTCATGGCCTCGATCTTCTTCCTAGCGGGATTTCAGGCGAGATGACCGCTACCCTGGATCTCAGTACTATCATTGCTATGCTAGTTGTTTCATTCTATCACTTTGCCGCGCTAATCTCTTTCTTATCAAGCCTCCCAAATTGCGATGTCAGCCTCTAACCTTTGTCACCCTTCCTAGCAAACCGTTGCTTGGCTATGTTACCGCTTTGCATCGCTCCTCTTATAGCGTTCTTAGTTGCAGGTGAATATAAAGATTGCTCCATGATGGACAGGATTATGTTGGGATATCACAATATCTCTTATTTAATTAATGCATCTATATACTTGGTAAAGGGTGGAAGACTCGGCCTTATGCCTGGTATTTTGTTCCACTCTTGCCGCCCTACTTTCCATCATACCGGTGTTATGTTCCTTGATTTTTTGTTCCTTACGCGGTTGGGTGATTTATGGGACCCCCTTGATAGTTTGCTTTGAATAAAAACTCCTCCAGCAAGGCCCAACCTTGGTTTTACCATTTGCCTACCTAGCCTTTTTCCCTTGGGTTTCCGAAGCCCGAGGGTCATCTTTATTTTAGCTCCCCCCTGGGCCAGTGCTTCTCTAAGTGCTGGTCCAATTCGAGTAGACTACGGGGCCCCCTCGGGGAAACTCGAGGTCTGGTTTTACTCGTAGGATGTCTCATCTGGTGTTGCCCTGAGAACGAGATATGTGCAGCTCCTATCGGGATTGTCGGCGCATCGGGCGGCTTTGCTGGTCTTGTTTTACCATTGTCGAAATGTCTTGTAACCGGGATTCCGAGACTGATCGGGTCTTCCTGGGAGAAGGAATATCCTTCGTTGACCGTGAGAGCTTGTGATGGGCTAAGTTGGGACACCCCTGCAGGGTATAAACTTTCGAGAGCCGTGCTCGCGGTTATATGGCAGATGGGAATTTGTTAACGTCCGGTTGTAGATAACTTGACACCTGATTCGAATTAAAACGCATCAACTGCATGTGTAGCCGTGATGGTCTCTTTTCGGTGGAGTCCGGGAAGTGAACACGGTTTTGGGTTATGTTTGGCGTAAGTAGGAGTTCAGGATCACCTCTTGATCATTGCTAGCTTCACGACCGTTCCATTGCTTCTCTTCTCGCTCTTATTTGCGTATGTTAGCCACCATACTGGCTTAGTCGCTGCTGCAACCTCACCACTTTACCCCTTCTTTTCCCATTAAGCTTTGCTAGTCTTGATACCCATGGTAATGGGATTGCTGAGTCCTCGTGGCTCAAAGATTACTACAACAACAGTTGCAGGTACAGGTTACGCGATGATCATGACACGAGAGCGATGTTTGCTTGCTTTGGAGTTCTTCTTCTGCTTCTTCTTCGATCAGGGGATAGGTTCCAGGTCGGCAGCCTGGGCTAGTAGGGTGGATGTCGTTTGAGTTTATGTTTGTGTTTCATCCGTAGTCAGATGGTGCTCTTATGTAAGACGATGTTGTATTCATGTGGCATATGTCTTTTGTATGTATCCCCATCTATTATGTAATGTTGATGTAATGATATCCACCTTGCAAAAGCGTATCAATATGTGGTTCTATCCTTGGTGGGACCTTCTAGTCTCTTTAGGATAGTATCGCATATTGGGCGTGACAAGTAGGTATCAGAGCCTCGACCGACCATAGGAGCCCCTTGATTGTTGGCCATTGTTTAGTCTAGAAGAAAACTATTTTGAGTCTTAGGATTATATATATCGGAGAGTAGGATTCTTTTTACTCCTCAGCCCCCTTCGTCGCTCTGGTGAGGACTCTCGACGTAGATGTTTTGTCTTTCCTCTCCTTAATTTTTCACAATTTTTTTAGGATCACGCGGGTATCTTGGGATCGTTCCTATATTCTTGTGACGAGAACATTGTTCTTGGTGCCTCCTGGCATTTAGGGGTTGTGGCAGTGTCCCGGGGAGTTGAGCTCTGAGGTGTTGTCGTCACAATTTTATCGTTGCAGTTCTGGAATACCTGAGTTTTGCCGACATCAAAAATCTCTTTTATGAAGTTGTTGGTGAGATAACCTCGACGCCACCCAGTACTGGGGAGTTCGGGAGTATTGCCATAGCTCGTATAACGGATGCTTTTCGAAGGTTGAGGTACACGATTTCCAGAGTTTTCTTGGTTATGTGTTGACAGATGGATACAGCTGGATGTAGGAATTGTTAGTTTGAGTGAGATATATTGCTTCCCGTGTATCCCCAACACCAGATTGCATAGCCAGAATGTTTCGGGAGTTTATAGGTGGGAATTCAAGTAGCTCCTATAATATCTTTCCTACAGATGCATGATATGAGATTGGGGTTCGACGTCTAGTGGTCCGCCTATCCACGGTCGTTTTTACAGTGGTCTCCTTGTGTCTTAAAGAGCCCTTGGCTATGCTGGTTCGGGGACACTTCGTATGTCATGTGCACTTCCTTGTACATGATGGTGCTATACTATCGAGCCCATGTGGGCCCCACCACGAAAACTTCGGACGAAATCTCTATCATATGTTTGTTCCGGCTTATTCTGCAAGCCAATTCATTGTTTTGTTTTATTTGTGGTATTCGAGTTGCTTCAATGTCAAGTGTTGATTCCATACCTTTTCTAAATGGTGTTCTCATATTGCTATGTGAATACTAATCCTTCTTTATCATCGAGGTCGCCATGTTAATTCTTTTCCGACCGGTGTGCTTTTCTTCAAGTGGATCAGATCATTTCAACATCCGCAAGATCAATTCTAAGTTTTTCTCAACAGTATCCATTTCATCCGTCCCCAAGTTGCCTTTGTTTTCCCGCCCTCCCACCCTTTTTCTTCAAGGACTCAGATTTCTTAATCATGTATCCTTTTATTTGTGGGAAGTCTCTTCATTCTTTTATTTCAATGTTCTTATCCGGTGATTTCCCATGAAGATGCTCAACAGTTTCAAGTTCATCATCCTTCATTGTTGTTTCTTCTCCGGTCCAATTCAAGCTTTCGGTATTCATCATATTCCTTTCCTCGTTTCTAATGCTTCCTCATTCAGATGCACCTCTTAATCATTCACTTCTTCCTATTCATTTGTTCTGGAGTGCTGAAGATATCTCACAAGACTTGTGTTTCCATTCTGAATCCATTCAAGATATTTTGAGGTTGTTATCTCATTCAAGCCATTTAATTCAACCGGTGCAACCTCTCTTTAAAATTGTTCAATGGTGTTTTCTTTTGAGTGGGCCCTAACCCACATGTCTTTTCCCAGGATCTTACCTGACTCTTCTAATTATTCCGGAGCTATTCCCAAATTCTTTTCAAAGTGTGACGTAAGAATGAATTCCATCAATCACATGCCTTCTCCAAGATCGTTTTCAAACTCTTTTCATTGTCGGCTCAACCTCTTCCCGTTTCATTCTCCCGGAGTATCTCGGTAATTTTGGTGATGTTTCTCATCGTCATTTGAAGACCGAAGAAGAGTTTTTCCTCTAAATCTTGCCCGTTCTCTCAAAGACTCGCGGTTCTAGTTTCATATTATCCTCTCGAATTATTCCATTCGTCAGATATTCTTTTCTTACCTATCGGGAGTATGTCAGAAGTTGTTTTCCCATTTCTTTTCACCGGAGGCCATCGTCCTAGAAGAATTCTTTGTCCTCACATTTCAGCTACCATTATCCAATTATCCTGGTGCTTCATTCAAATCTTCTTTAATCAACTCATGATCTCTTTGTTCTTTTCCATCTAAATCCTCTCTAGCATATTGTTGTTCCAATCCTTCCCGGTGATACATTCCCTTTCATCAGTCATTTTTGAATTCTTACGATGGTTCGCTCACGATTCTTTTTCCTTGATTATCATTTTAATCCATTCGTTCTTTTGAATCCTACCGGTGGTTCATGAAGACCTTCTCAAGTTTGCGATATGTCACTTCTCAATCCTTTTCAAGAAGAATAAGTAGTATGCAAAATCCATTGCTTGTCATCAATTTAATTTGATGAAGGATAAGAATACAATAAATCTTATTCTTATTCCCTCAAAGTGATTAATCCTTTTCTTCGGAGTTTGTTCTTGGTGAATAAATTCTAGTTCCAAGTGTTTTCATCTTTTCTTTTCCGGAGTTCAAATTTCCTCGGCCATTTGTGGGAACCTCCATCTAAATCACCGCAAGGCTCATCTTATTCTTTCATCCTTTATTCTATCTCATCATCTTTTTGTCACCGGAGTTTTTCATTCTTCAATTGTTCTTCAAGATTTTTCTTGGAGTTATGATCCGCCAAGCTATACTCAAATTAAACAGGTGCTCAACACATGTTTTGTTCTGAGAAGTTCATGTATTCTTCTTTTGCGTTTCGAAGTGCAATTCTTTCTACCTTATCTCTTGAGGTGGTGTTATGCCATTCTTGACAATTCCCTTCATGTTTCATGATTCACAAGTTTTCAAGAATGACATATTTTAAACCTATCACTTTCTTCCTTGGAGTTATCTTGGTTTAGGTTGATAATACAAGTTTCCTCCTATTCTCTCATTAAAAGGAGTTTTCATCTCCTTGCTGATCTCAATCCAATTAACTGTTTCCATCAGTGGCCATTTGCCACCTCATCATTTTGAGGTGTTTTCCATAAGCCCACAACAAGCTTGTGCTTTTCGTTGTTGATTTTGCAACAACTCCGTTCAATTCTTCATTGCAAGGATGCTTTCCAATCTCATTTGTGGCAGAAGTTGGCATTTTCTTCTCCATTCTTTTATTTCAATGATCTATCTTCTATTCTTTCTTCCAGAGGCATTGTGATGTTGCTCTTTTCACTCATTGTCTCGAACTGTGAGGATCATGTTTTTTTCATGCTTATCCATTTAACCGGAGTGTCGTGTCGTCTTTTCAAGTTCTTTTCATCTTATCAAGTCTTGCCTCTCTTCTCAACCGGAGTGTTGTCCATGTTCTGACATTCGTTTTTTTGGCTATCTCATGATACCGGTGTGGCTCCATATTCTTTTGGTTCGTTGAGCTCGTGTTTCATGTCTTTCAACCTACAAGGTTCTGATGGTGTTCCTTGTTTCCGTTTACTACGGAGTTCTATCAATTCGCTCATCTCCGTTGTGTCGTCTCTTTCGAGCTATTCAACTTCCAAGGTTCTTTGGTTTCACTCATTTGTCAAAGAAGCAACTTAGTTTTACCTCTTCTCTTCCTCTTCCGTTTCCCTCCGGTGCCATCCTAGATCTCGGGACGAGATCCTCTCGTAGTGGTGGAGTGTTGTAACGCCCTGGATACAACTTTCCACATTCGTAACTCCAACTCTTGCCTTTTCCTGAGATGTGATATGATATTTCCTTCGTGGTCGGGTTTTTGTCTTTTGTTTTGCATTTTGTTCATGTCAGGCATTTCATCTCAGGGCATCATGTGCATTGCCTTCGCATGTTTTTTTCATAAAACCGTTTACCGTTCATAGTTGTCGATTCTCACTTTGTCTCTATCGACCAATTATCAGACCGCTTGTCTTCGTTGACCGTTCTGAAACCAACCACCCACTTGCACGTGATCGCCTTGTTCCTCTGCACAGCGCACAGACCCCTCCCGCGCGTCTGAAACTTCCCCGAACCCGACCCAGGCAGTCGTTACCAATGGGTTCGAATCTTCCCCAAACATCCCTCTAATATCTTCGATTCTTTGTTGGACTCCCCTAAGCCATTTATTCTCAACCGCTCAATTTCGATCGAAGGATCTAGATTAGCCCCTAGACAAACACACATATGCTATAAATATATAGTCCAACCCTAAAATTGAGGAGAGATGTCCCATCCATCCTCCTGCCCGCCGCCACCTACCTAACCTCTCTTCATCGGGATCCAAGCCTGCAACCAGTCTCTCCCCCTCCATCTAATCCTGCAGGCACCTCCTCGCTTCTCCTCTGCCTCGACCGGAGCAAGGCTCCCCTGCTCATGGCGCCCGAGCACCCCCAGCACCGGCAGCAGTCCAACCCACGCCCAGCCTGCTTTCTCTCCTTCCCCTCAATCTCTCACTCATGATCTCCCTCTCTCTCTGTACTTCACCGCTGCAGGAACGACCGCCGCTCATGGAAGCCGCCAATGTCCGCCTCTGGCCCAGATCCGGCCATCTCCTATGCCTCCTTGTTGGATCCCGCCGTCAAGCTCCGTCCCTCGACGCCAAAGCCTCGCGTCCGCGCCCCTGCCCCGACGAGTCCCCGTCGTCCCGAGGCCGCCCGTCTCTGTCTGTCCTGCACGAGTAGCAGCTCGTCGGAGCGCGAGTTCCACCGGGTCCATCTCCCTCTGCACGTCCATCTCCATCCCCTGCTCCTTTTCCTCTCCATCTCACTCCTCTTGTGCTCCCCCGCAGGTCCCCGCCATGGATGCCAGGAGCACCCGCGCCATCGTTGCACGGATCTGGCGCCAGCCAGCCAGATCCACCCCATCTCCACCTCGTCAGCCTTCCCTGCAGCCCGCTACTGCTCGAGACCGCCCGCGCCCGAGTCCTGTGCCAAGACGCCGCCGTTGCCTCTGTTTCCCTAAGCTGCACCTTGCTGCAACAAGCACCCCGCCCCGTGTTGACCAGTGCAGCGCCAGCCTGGACGAGCGCCACTCGCCGAGCGAGGCCTCCTCTGCTTCGCTCACGGCCCAGATGCCCAGCGCCTCCTCACGCCCAATGTGAGCAGCCCAGGGACCGGCCTCCTCCAGCATTTGCTTCATATCGGGCCGAAGCCCAAGGGTGAGCAGCCCCCCAGCCCCTCCTGTGCACTATTGGCCCGGCAGTTTCGGCGCAAATCATGTTTTTTCCCGTTCTGCGAATTTGTCCAATTATCCAGAGAGTGCACATTTACAGAAGAACCCCTAAGCATCATGCATATAATAACTCATGAACCGTGCATCGGATTAAAATGATTTAAACATGTAAAATGCTTAGAATTTTGTGTAGATTAATAATATGCCACTTTCATCCATGTTTAAAATGTTTAAAATGCTGTTTGTTTAAATTTTCTCAAATGCCATGTTAAAATGATTTATTTTATAACTAAATAACCATAGCTCGGTTTTAAATAAACTTTATATGTAAATGGGGTGGAAAAATTTCTAGTTTAACACGGTACACTTTATTTTCCTGTTACAACAATAAAATATGTTTTAGGGCAGAACAATACCAAATCTAAAATATGGACATGGGGATTTTCCAGAATTGTTGTTTGTTGTTCCGGCCTCATTTAAACTTGCCTAGATAGGTAGTTTTCTTATGCTTCACCCCTTTCCATGTTTAACAACATTTAATATTGTGGGTGCATAAACAGGAGAGAACTAAATAACTGATGTGGTGTTTCGTCAATATGCAACTCGTTGCATATTGAGCTCCACTTAATTTGTAGTGTTGTTTGTTGCACTTTGCCCTGCCATGCTCTTTAAACTGACCATGCATCATACTTGGTTGTGCATCATGCCATCTTTATGCTTGTGTGTTTACCATGTTGTTTGTCTCTTTCCGGTGTTGCTTCTTAGTTCCGGTAATGTTGCGATTGTTAGGATTCGTTTGACTACTCCCGTTCGTCTTCTTCATGGACTCGTTCTTCTCCCTAGCAGGATTTGAGGCAAGATGACCGCTACCCTGGATCTCATTACTATCATTGCTATGCTAGTTGTTTCGTTCTATCGCTTTGTCGCGCTACCTATCTCTTGCTTATCAAGCCTCCCAAATTGCCATGTCAGCCTCTAACCTTTGTCACCCTTCCTAGCAAACCATTGCTTGGCTATGTTACCGCTTTGCTCAGCCCCTCTTATAGCGTTGTTATTTGCGGGTGAAGTTGAAGATTGCTCCATGATGGACAAGATTATGTTGGGATATCACAATATCTCTTATTTAATTAATGCATCTATATACTTGGTAAAGGGTGGAAGACTCGGCCTTATGCCTGGTGTTTTGTTCCACTCTTGCCGCCCTAGTTTCTGTCATACCGGTGTTATGTTCCTTGATTTTGCGTTCCTTACGCGGTTGGGTGATTTATGGGACCCCCTTGACAGTTCGCTTTGAATAAAACTCCTCCAGCAAGGCCCAACCTTGGTTTTACCATTTGCCTACCTAGCCTTTTTCCCTTGGGTTTCCGGAGCCTGAGGGTCATCTTTATTTTAGCCCCCCCGGGCCAGTGCTTCTCTAAATGCTGGTCCGAACCGAGTAGACTGCAGGGCCCCCTCGGGGAAACTCGAGGTATGGTTTTACTCGTAGGATGTCTCATCCGGTGTTGCCCTGAGAACAAGATATGTGCAGCTCCTATCGGGATTGTTGGCGCATCGGGCGGCTTTGCTGGTCTAGTTTTACCATTGTCGAAATGTCTTGTAGCCGGGATTCCGACACTGATCGGGTCTTCTTGGGAGAAGGAATATTCTTCGTTGACCGTGAGAGCTTGTGATGGGCTAAGTTGGGACACCCCTGCAGGGTATAAACTTTCGAGAGCCGTGCCCGCGGTTATGTGGCAGATGGGAACTTGTTAACGTCCGGTTGTAGATAAGTTGACACCTGATTCGAATTAAAATGCATCAACTGCGTGTGTTGCCGTGATGGTCTCTTTTCGGCGGAGTCCGTGAAGTGAACACGTTTTTGGGTTATGTTTGACGTAAGTAGGAGTTCAGGATCACCTCTTGATCATTGCTAGCTTCACGACCGTTCCGTTGCTTCTCTTCTCGCTCTTATTTGTGTATGTTAGCCACCATACTGGCTTAGTCGCTGCTACAACCTCACAACTTTACCCCTTCCTTTCCCATTAAGCTTTGCTAGTCTTGATACCCATGGTAATGGGATTGCTGAGTCCTCGTGGCTCACAAATTACTACAACAGCAGTTGCAGGTACAGGTTACGCGATGATCATGACGCGAGAGCGATGTTTGCTTGCTTTGGAGTTCTTCTTCTGCTTCTTCTTCGATCAGGGGATAGGTTCCAGGTCGGCAGCCTGGGCTAGCAGGGTGGATGTCGTTTGAGTTTCTGTTTGTGTTTCATCTGTAGTTGGATGGTGCTCTTATGTAAGATGATGTTGTATTCGTGTGGCATTGTATGCCTTTTGTATGTATCCCCATCTATTATGTAATGTTGATGTAATGATATCCACCTTGCAAAAGCGTATCAATATGCGGTTCTATCCTTGGTGGGACCTTCGCGTCTCTTTAGGATAGTATCGCATATTGGGCGTGACAGTATGCCTCAACTTTTTTGCCGATTTGTTTTTCCAGGCATGTCTGAATCATGCGTTGGTAGGTTGCACTGGCGTTTTTGAGCCCGAAAGGCATGGTGTTGAAATAGAAGGGTCCGTATGGGGTGATAAATGCCGTTGAGGCTTGACCGGACTCCGCCATTTTGATTTGATGGTATCCGGAGTATGCGTCGAGGAAGCACAATGAGTCGTGTCCTGCGGTAGCGTTGATGATTTGATCGATGCAGGGGAGAGGGAAGGGATCCTTGGGGCAAGCCTTAATGAGGTCCTTGAAATCGACACAGAGGCGCCAGGATTTATCCTTCTTTGGTACCATCACCAGGTTTGCTAGCCAATCCGGGTGTTTTATATCTCTGATGAATCCGGCTTCGAATAACTTGGCTAGCTCATCTCCCATACGCTACTAGGGACAACCTTATACACAGAATCTTACCGGTAGCGCGTGTTAAAATGAGGCGCTACTGCTACTTAGCAGTAGCGCATCGTCTAAAACGGCGCTACTGTTACCTGCTTAGCAGTAGCGCTGCAGGAGTAGAACGCGCTACTACTATAATTGCCACACCATTCCGACATGCTAGGTATAGTAGTAGCGCCCTTCTAGAAATAGCGCTACTACTACTGATTTTAGCAGCAGCGCGTTTTCGCTCCCCACGCTACTGTTAAAGCTATTTTCACCTAACCCCCCGCGTGGCCTGATTCCCTCTCCTCGGCTTCCTCCCCAATTCCCCACTCTCTCTTCTCCCCCTCGTCGCCTCCGCCGGAGCCCCTCCCCTCGCCCTCGCCGGAGGCCTTGCCCTCGCTCTCCGCCGGAGTCTGCCCCTCGACGTCGTCGGGCGCCTGTGCCTCCTCCTCCTCGACCTCGACCTTGCCGGAGCCCCTGCCCTCGCTCTCCGCCGCCGCCTCCCTCGACCCGCCTCGCCGCCATCTCCCCCGACCACGCCTTGCCGCGCCTCGGTGCCACCGTCTCCCCCGACCCCATCTCTCTTCCCGCCCTCCGTAAGCACTCACCCCTTCCGATCCCTCTTCTCTGCTTAGTATGAACCCTAGCTATTTACTTCTAGTTAGTATGAACCCTAGTCTATTTTTACTGCTAATTAGTTAATTACAATTAGTATTAACCCTATTTAATTAGGTAGTACGAACCCTAGTTAAAAAATGGATACTTATATGGTAATTAGGGCAGTAATTCCTAGGTACTAATTAGTTAGTAAGAACTAGGTATTAATTAGGTACTAGTTTATTTTTATTTATGGTAAGTTTATTTTTAGTAAGAACTAATTGAATTAATAGAACTAGTTAGTAAGAACTTGTTGCTATTTTTTTAGTTAAAGCAATTTTTCCCGCATCAACAGGGACGATGCCTATCCCGCATCCTCGTCATCGAGTCAGCGGAGGACGACACATGCTTCACCAGACGGGCCATGTCCGGGACTGGGCTCCGCCGGGGTTGTACTTGGAGGCGGGCGCAGGTTGGTGAGGAGCCAGCCTGTCGTTGACCCGAACCTTCTTTGGTGGCGGTCGCGTGGGCCAGTGACAGTCCAGAGGCTTGATTACCCCGCGGAGGTGGTGCGTCACCGTGTCAGTGAGGAGGACGCGCACGTCCGTCGCTACTTGTTTGCGTTGGAGCACAGGTTCTCCAATACCTGGCAGGTTCTCCAGGGATCTCACTGGATCTATGATCCCATGATGGTTCCTTCTCTGTGGGTGTCCACCGCCCGCGCCGATACTCGTCGTGTGCTAGGGTTTTAGTTGTATTAGTGATGTTATATGTATGACACTATTCAGGATGTATTAGTGATAATATTCGATGATGTACAGACACATGAGATGATTTACTTTTGCTTATTGAATGCATGCTAATTTGAGTCCTATAAGATATTTTGAAATGTATATCTTGTGTTGCTCAAATATGATATGTGCTTGCCCAAGTGGCCGGTCATGTTTGCAGGTTACACCTCCGAGTGGCCTATGTTTTGCCGGAGTGTTGATTCATTTCCGTTCCGGCAAATTTCACGCGCTCGATATGTCCTATTTTAGCAAAGGTCATGCCGGATTTTCTGTGAATTTTGGCATGACTTGTGCCAGAATATGTAGGAAATATCGAGTGCCCCGGATTTGTGTGTTGCGTATCCTGGTAGTTGTCTTCGATTTATTTTCAATTAATGTTTTAACTATGAACATAGCAAATGTCTGACGACGAAAAGGATTTCGGTATTTGCAAATACTACGAAGACGAGCGCGGCCTGTGCGACGGAATCTTCCTAGATGATGATAGGCGCTTCAGCATCCAGCTGGACGAGAACTTCGAAGTGGATACAGTAAGTCACAACGACAAGTCTTTTTTCGTAATTAAGCATGACATCTGATTCATTTGCTTCAACTTATAATTTTTTTCCTATTCTACTAGCGTATCTCCTGCCATGCAAGAGTTTTTGTATTGGATAAGATAGGTTTTAGTTCTATGACAACTACTATGGAGGTAAAGAGAGTTTATTTGAAGACCGAGCATGGTTATATTTTCCATGCAAAATTATACAACGAAGACGACTACACCTATTTGGATGCAAAACATGGCGAGCACTATGCAAGATTTATGCATTTGAGCCTGATATGGTTATCACCTTTGATATTCTTTCAGCAGATGGTATTGAAGGTAATACCGACATCTGGGTCGATGTGCAGACGCCTCCAGTTCTACCAAAATGTGAGTTTCTCAACCATATTAATGTCCTTGATATTGTTTATTCAAAAATAGTTGACAACTAATTTCTATTGACAGCTTATTTCCAATGAAGCAAACATGTCCAGCGCTTGGTAGACAGGACCTACTACTGTCCCGGGGCTGAACTAAATTGCGAGGAGATAAGTCATTATGTTTCATGGCTTGAGGATCTTCATACTGTCAAGACAAATTATTTTTTTGGACATGCAAATCTTAGTACTCAAAACGTGCGACCAATAGTGTTCGTATTGAACTACGGTCACATCTATTTAGGAAAGATGGTAAGATTTTTACTATTTGTACTCAGTGCATCTTTCGCATACATTATTTTTTAAGCTAAACTTCATTGCTAAGTATGTTACTATACGATGTTCTTCAATATGGACTCCCGCTGAATGTTGTGCCTCATTGGATCAAGACTAAAGGTCAGATGAGAATTGTTAGCTTACGGCCAAGATATCCTATAATGCACTTTAGTGAATTCAGGATTTCGAATAGCAAGGATTGCTTAATAGTGAAAGATTGGAGCAAAATTGTGAACGATCGCAGAGAAGTACTAGGGGACAGCAATCAGAAGCACAACCCACGATTAGGAGATAGGTTCATCTGCATGCTCCAACTTGATGAAGAACAAGTGCTACACATGTTTTATGTTATTTTACCTGAGAGAGAGCAGCAGGAGTGATTAGCTAGTGTTGTTGGCAATGATGGATAATTTTTTTAGCTAGTGTTGCTGGTGATTAGATAGCTACCGCAGTTAGTGTTGGTGGTGATTACCTAGAAAGAATGAGTTTGAATATGATGATGTGCTACACTATGACTATGATGATTAAATAACTACTGTTGATGTTATGATTATGATGATGATTAAATAACTTGTGCTGGCGGATTAGATTCAAGTGGAGGCAACATGTGGTGCACATCGAAAGTACTACTAGTCCAAACTAGATCAAGTTTGGTTTAGTAGTATACTTTTGACATGCACCACATATTGCCTCCACTTGAACCTAATCCACCTTCATTTGACACACTGTTATGGACATAATGATGTAAACCTCATAACTGGTATTGTACCAATATTTGTACGATGGCGCATAAATACACTAAAAATAAAAAATAAAAAAAGAATACAAGTAGCGATGGAGAGAAAACACGCTGCCACTAGTTACATTAGCAGTAGCATGGGAGTGAACAAACGCTGCAGCTATTTGTCCTAGAAGTAGCGCGTGCGGGCACGCGTTACTGCTAACCAATAGTTGTAGCGCCTTATTAGTAGCACCCCCCCCCCCCCCGCGCTACTAGTGAGCACAAAACCAGCGCTACTGCTAGGGTTTTCCGTAGTAGTGATAGCTTGTCGTTTGGGCTCTGAAAAGCGTCGTAGTGTTTGCTTGAACGGCTTGTATCCCTTCAATATGTTGAGGCTGTGCTCGGCCAGCCTACGTGGGATCCCTGGCAAATCTGAAGGGTGCTAGGCGAAGACGTCCCAATGCGGTGTCGATTGTGGGGTTCAGCTGTGCCCCGATGGATGCTGTTTTTGTAGGTCCGTTGGGTGGACTTGGAATTTGACTATTTCGTCCGCTGGTTTGAAAGAAGTTGACTTGGATCGTTTGTCGAGTATTACGTCGTCGCTGTCCACTATGGAGCGTAGCGCAGTTAGTTCTTCGGCCACGAGGGCTTCGGATAATGCCTTAAGGGCCAGGGCGGCTATATTATTTTCGGCGCGGAGTGCTATGTCCGAATCACTGTCTAGAGTGATGATTCCGTCGGGCCCGGGCATCTTGAGCTTCATGTACCCATAATGCGGTATAGCTTGCAAGCTCGCGAATGCGTCCCGCCCTAAAAGGGCATGGTATCCACTACTGAATGGGGCCACTTGGAATGTTATCTCTTCGGACCTATCATTCTCTGCCGTGCGAATACCACATTGAGTGTCATTTTTTCCGCACATCATGCCTCCCGACTAGGGATAATTCCTATGAAGGTCGTGCTGCTTTGCTCAATGCAGCTCTTGTCTATTTCCATTTTGTTGAGAGTTTCCTCGTAGATGAGGTTTAATCCGCTTCCACCGTCCATGAGCACTTTAGTAAGCGAGAAGCCGTCCACAATTGGAATAAGGACCCAAGCGGCTGGTGCTCGGACTGTTCGAAATTGAGGTTCATAACTGGCATTGAAGGTTATGGCCATGTCGTTCCATGAATTTATTGCAGCAACGTGGCAGACTTCAGCGAGGCCGCGGAGTGCTCTCTTGCGCCTGTTATTTGAGGTGAAAGTCTCGAAGACTGTCAATATTGTATTGTTGTTTTCTGTGGGATGTTGCTCTGCGGCATTGTTAATGAGGAGATCCTCGCCGCTCTTGGCCACCTGCCGAAGTATCCAACATGCTCTTAGGTTGTGTGTTGGTATGGTATCGGTGAGGTGTGGATTTTGCATGGCCCATTGAGCCATCCCTCCAATATGGTTCCACGCCCTGTAGCGGGCTTTGGTTTCTTTGTAATTGGATCAGTTGACTTGCGAGAGTGCACCCTTTTAGTTCGGACGAGGGGTTTAGTGAGAGCCAGAGGATCCCAGAATTTTGCCTAGGTTTTCCAGGAGCTTTCCATGGCACAGTACTTCTGTACTATGGCCGTCAAGTCAGCGAAGTGTGATATGTCATGGAGACTTATGGCATTGAGGATTCCCAATTTTTTCAAAAGAATGCGATTGTGTCTTCCTCGCGACAATCCTTGACCTTCCTCATTACAAGGAGGAATCTGGCCCAAAAGTGATGTACTGTCTCTTGGGATTGTTGTCTAATGTGGGAAAGATCGCTTGAATCTGGGTGGGTGGGTGGATTTAAGTCTGCACCCGGGCCCGATCTGAGACCCAGGGGCATAGGAACTTCCAAACTTAGCGGTTCGGGTTCCGAGATGTTGCCCAATTTTTTTGGCCTGCTGTCCGATTCTAAGTTCAGAGTTTGGGTCATGTCCTCCCGCGAACGGGTGTTCGGCTCGGAGAGCTCGGGAATCCGGACGTAGTTTGTCCTCAAGATAGAGGAAGAATCGTTGCATTGCTCCTCCACCACCGCTATCTGATGGGTGACCGGCGAAGAGTTAATCTCTCTTTGATCAGGTTTAAGCCCAATCCGATCATAGTCCATAGCGACTCCCAAGGCGGCGATGCGATCCAGGAGCTCGTTCAAGGATGAAAGTTCCATTGGATCCATCTACTCGGCGTATTCCGAGATGACGAGGAGGCTGTTTTTGATGACCCGAGAAGTTATCATCGGCACGGCGGCCGAACGAGCGGTCATGATGAAGCCGCCCAGCCGGAGGGTTTGGCCTAAAGCCAGGGCTCCCCCCGAGGTGATGTTGTCCTTGATAACAAGGCGAGCCATCAAACCTTCTTTTCGACATCGCAGTGGAACTCTCAATGAAAGCACCAATGTCGGTGTCAAAACTGGCAGATCTCGGGTAGGGGGTCCCGAATTGTGCATCTAAGGCTAATGGTAATAGGAGCCGGAGGACACAATATTTACCCAGGTTCGGGCCCTCTCTATGGCGGTAATACCCTACTTCCTGCTTGATTGATCTTGATGATCTGAGTATTACAAGAGTTGATCTACCATGAGATCATAGAGGCTAACCCTAGAAGCTAGCCTATGATTATGATTGTTGTTGTCCTACGGACTAAACCCTCCGGTTTATATAGACACCGGAGGGGGCTAGGGTTACACAGAGTCGGTTACAGAGAAGGAAATCTACATATCCGAATTGCTAAGCTTGCCTTCCACGCAAAGGAGAGTCCCACACGGACATGGGACGAAGTCTTTGGTCTTGTATCTTCATAGTCCAACAGTCTGGCATATGCATATAATCCGGTTGTCTGAGGACCCCCTAAGCTAGGACTCCCTCAACGGCCTCCACACATCTGGAGGCCGAGTGCTACGTCTTGAGCTTGCGTTGGTTTTCCTTGAAGAGGAAAGGGTGATGCAGCAATAGTAGCGTAAGTATTTCCCTCAGTTTTTGAGAACCAAGGAACCAATCCAGTAGGAGGCTCCTCAAAAGTCCCACGCACCTACACAAACAAACAAAGAACTCGCAACCAACGCAATAAAGGGGTTGTCAATCCCTTCACGGCCACTTGCGAAAGTGAGATCTAATAAAGATAGTATGATAAGATAAATATATTTTTGGTATTTTATAATATAGATGCAAAAAGTAATGATGAAAATAAAGGTAGATTGGAAGCAAATATGATAAGAGATAGGCACGGGGGCCATAGGTTTCACTAGTGGCTTCTCTCAGGATAGCATAAGTATTACGGTGGGTGAACCAATTACTGTCGAGCAATTGATAGAAAAGCGAATAATTATGAGATTATCTAGGCATGATCATGTATATAGGCATCATGTCCATAACAAGTAGACCGACTCCTGCCTGCATCTACTACTATTACTCCACACATCGACCGACTCCTGCCTGCATCTAGAGTATTAAGTCCATAAGAACAGAGTAACGCATTAAGCAAGATGACATGATGTAGAGGGATAAACTCAAGCAATATGGTATAAACCCCATCTTGTTATCCTCGATGGCAACAATACAATACGTGCCTTGCAACCCTTTCTGTCACTGGGTAAGGACACTGCAAGATTGAACCCAAAGCTAAGCACTTCTCCCATGGCAAGAAAGATCAATCTAGTAGGCCAAACCAAACTGATAATTCGAAGAGACTTGCAAAGATAACTCAATCATACATAAAATAATTCAGAGAAGATTCAAATATTATTCATAGATAAACTTGATCATAAACCCACAATTCATCGGATCTCGACAAACACACCGCAAAAAGAGTTTACGTCGAATAGATCTCCACAAGAGAGGGGGAGAACATTGTATTGAGATCCAAAAAGAGAGAAGAAGCCATCTAGCTAATAACTATGTACCCGTAGGTCTGTGGTAAACTACTCACAACTCATAGGAGGGGCAAGGATGTTGATGTACAAGCCCTCCATGGTCGATTCCCCCTCCGGCGGAGCGCCGGCGAAGGCTCCAAGATGAGATCTCGCAGATACAGAAGGTTACGGCGGTGGAAATTGTGTTTCGGTTGCTCCCTGGATGTTTTCGGGGTACGAAGGCTTATATAGGAGGAAGAAGTACGTCTGTGGACGCCTGAGGGGCCCACGAGACAGGGGGGCTCACCCTATAGGGGGGCGCGCCCTCCTATCTCGTGGGAGCCTTGGCTGCTTATTGACTTGCACTCCAAGTCCTCTGGATCACGTTCGTTCCAAAAATCACGCTCCCGAAGGTTTCACTCCATTTGGACTCTGTTTGATATCCTTTTCTTCGAAATACTGAAATAGGCAAAAAAATAGCAGTATGGGCTAGGCCTCCAGTTAGTAGGTTAGTCCCAAAAATGATATAATTGTGTAAAATAAAGCCCATAAACATCCAAAAGGGGTAGTATAATAGCACGGAACAATCAAAAATTATAAATACGTTGGAGACGTATCACCGAGGTGTCCAAGAAGGGGAAAGCTTCCCTTCTTGACAGCTCCACAGCGGCCACCGACAGCAGCTGGGAGTGGGAGCCCAGGGAGAAGCCCCTGGCCAAATCGCAAGTGTCCGGATGCGTTCATGTATCCTGCCTCTTTACATCATTGTTTTAATGTGCTAGATTGTACATTTGCAGTCCGGCTCGGTCCAACCTCGAGCGGTCCTTATCTTCAGATGATTCGCTGGATCCGGTGGTGATGGACAGCGGGACCCCTTCCATCGTCCACCTCTCCCCAGGACCTGGGTGGCGCCAAGGCGTCATCCCGAAGGATCCCCGGCCCGAGAGAGAATCTAGAGGTTGTCAGGGAGGCGCCGGAGGATGAAGCCTCGGCGCCGGACACATGGGGGAGCAAACCCCCATGGATACTGACGATGGGGGCCGTATCCATCTCGGCCCCCAACCGAATATAATTCCGGAGACCCATGTGGCTCCAGAATCAGGCGATCACCCCTTTTCGAAGGAAGAGGCCGTGCCTATTCCGTCGGTGACCTTTGTCCATCCAGAGGCACCGGACACTTTGCTGGAATCGCTGCAAGGCGCTTCCATTGTCGAGGAACACTATACCCATGATTGAGAGGGTCCAGTCTGTGAAGAGCGGACTGACTGAAGCGTGCACTAGCCTTCTAACAGGCTTTGAGGTAAGCAACGCAACTATAAAAAGAATGTCAACGTATAGACAGTAGCCCTTGATACTCTGTCCGGTGTTCGGAAAGAAAAGCCGAACAGAGGATGAAATAATTTTCGCGGGAGTCTAATCTAATATGTCTATGTGAATAAGCAGGCGTCGCTGCTGGCTACGACCTCTCATCCCGCGGAAGTCTCCAGACTGAAGCAGAGTCTGAAGCAGGCCGAGGAAGAGCTCGGCCGCATGAAGAAGCAGTTGGAGGACAGTCAAGGTATGCAGTAACCTTGTATATATTCAGGAAGGATGAATGATTCACGCTGACTAAAGTGCCATGAAATTTATTAGGGGCAACGACCGAAGTAGAGGCCCTCAAGAAGGCGCTGGCCGAGGCCGAGGACAAGGCGGCCAATGTTGGAAATATGCCCTAGAGGCAATAATAAATTAGTTATTATTAATATATTTCCGTGTTCATGATAATCGTTTATTATCCATGCTATAATTGTATTGATGGGAAACTCAGATACATGTGTGGATACATAGACAACACCATGTCCCTAGTAAGCCTCTAGTTGACTAGCTTGTTGATCAATAGATGGTTACGGTTTCCTGACCATGGACATTGGATGTCGTTGATAATGGGATCACATCATTAGGAGAATGATGTGATGGACAAGACCCAATCCTAAGCCTAGCACAAAGATCGTGTAGTTCGTATGCTAAAGCTTTTCTAATGTCAAGTATCATTTCCTTAGACCATGAGATTGTGCAACTCCCGGATACCATAGGAATGCTTTGGGTGTACCAAACGTCACAACTTAACTGGGTGTCTATAAAGGTGCACTACGGGTATCTCCGAAAGTGTCTGTTGGGTTGGCACGAATCGACACTGGGATTTGTCACTCCGTATGACGGAGAGGTATCTCTAGGCCCACTCGGTAGGACATCATCAAAATGTGCACAATGTGACCAAGGGGTTGATCATGGGATGATGTGTGACGGAACGAGTAAAGAGACTTGCCGGTAATGAGATTGAACAAGGTTTCGGGATACCGACGATCGAATCTCGGGCAAGTACTATACCGCTAGACAAAGGGAATTGAATACGGGATTGATTGAATCCTCGACATCGTGGTTCATCCGATGAGATCATCGTGGAACATGTGGGAGCCAACATGGGTATCTAGATCCCGCTGTTGGTTATTGGCCGGAGAGTTGTCTCGGTCATGTCTACGTGCCTCCCGAACCTGTAGGGTCTACACACTTAAGGTTCGATGACGCTAGGGTTATAGGGAATAGATGTACGTGGTTACCGAATGTTGTTCGGAGTCCCAGATGAGATCCCGGACGTCACGAGGAGTTCTGGAATGGTCCGGAGGTAAATATTTATATATGGGAAGTCCTGCTTTGGTCACCGGAAAAGTTTCCCTATACCACCGGGACCTTAAGTAACGTACCGAGACCACCGGGAGGGTCTCGGGGGTCCACCAGGTGGGGCCACCAGCCCCAGAGGGCTGCGTGGGCCATGTGTGG
The DNA here is from genome assembly GCF_018294505.1 of Triticum aestivum. Classification (NCBI taxonomy): domain Eukaryota; kingdom Viridiplantae; phylum Streptophyta; class Magnoliopsida; order Poales; family Poaceae; genus Triticum; species Triticum aestivum. The sequence goes on along the minus strand of NC_057801.1, from coordinate 222,187,166 downwards.
GAGGGGACCAGCCCCAGGTTGGCTGGTGCGCCACCCACCAGGGCCCAAGGCGCCTAGGGTTTGGGGGAACCCTAAAAGGGGGCGCCCCCCTTGCCTTGGGGGGCAAGGCAACCCCCTGGCCACCGCCCCCTCCTCAGATTGAATCTGAAGGGGCTGGCCCCCCTCTCCCTTGCCCCTATATATATGTGGGGGGTGGGAGGGCAGCCATACCCAAGTTCTGGCACAGCCCTCCCCCTCTCCAAGTCCTCCTCCTTTCCCGCAGTGCTTGGCGAAGCCCTGCAGGATTGCCACGCTCCTCCACGACCACCACGCCGTCGTGCTGCTGCTGGACGGAGTCTTCCCCAACCTCTCCCTCTCTCCTTGCTGGATCAAGGCATGGGGGACGTCACCGGGCTGCATGTGTGTTGAACGCGGAGGTGCCGTCCGTTCGGCACTAGGATCATCGGTGATTTGCATCACGACGAGTACGACTCCATCAACCCCGTTCACTTGAACGCTTCCGCTTAGCGATCTACAAGGGTATGTAGATGCACTCCCCTTTCCCTCGTTGCTAGATTACTCCATAGATTGATTTTGGTGATGCATAGAAAATTTTGAATTTTTGCTATGTTCCCCAACAGTGGCATCATGAGCTAGGTCTATGCGTAGTTTCTATGCACGAGTAGAACACAAGTTGTTGTGGGCGTTGATTTTGTTCAATATGCTTACCGTTACTAGTCCAATCTTGTTTCGACAATATTGTGGGATGAAGCGGCCTAGACCGACCTTACACGTACACTTACGTGAGACAAGTTCCACCGACTGACATGCACTTGTTGCATAAGGTGGCTAGCGGGTGCCAGTCTCTCCCACTTTAGTCGGATCGGATTCGATGAAAAGGGTCCTTATGAAGGGTAAATAGCAATTGACATATCACGTTGTGGTTTTGCGTAGGTAAGAAACGTTCTTGCTAGAAACCCATAGCAGCCACGTAAAACATGCAAACAACAATTAGAGGACGTCTAACTTGTTTTTGCAGGGTATGCTATGTGATGTGATATGGCCAAAAGAATGTGGTGAATGATATGTGATGTATGAGATTGATCATGTTCTTGTAATAGGAATCACGACTTGCATGTCGATGAGTATGACAACCGGCAGGAGCCATAGGAGTTGTCTTAATTTATTGTATGACCTGCGTGTCAATGAACAACGCCATGTAATTACTTTACTTTATTGCTAAACCGTTAGCCATAGTAGTAGAAGTAATAGTTGGCGAGACAACTTCATGGAGACACGATGATGGAGATCATGATGATGGAGATCATGGTGTCATGCCGGTGACGATGATGATCATGGAGCCCCGAAGATGGAGACAAAAAGGAGCAAAATGATATTGGCCATATCATGTCACTTTTGATTGCATGTGATGTTTATCATGTTTATGCATCTTATTTGCTTAGAACGACGGTAGTAAATAAGATGATCCCTCATTAAAATTTCAAGAAAGTGTTCCCCCTAACTATGCACCGTTGCGAAAGTTCGTTGTTTCGAAGCACCACGTGATGATCGGGTGTGATAGATTCTAACGTTCACATACAACGGGTGTAAGCAAGATTTACACACGCGAAACACTTAGGTTGACTTGACGAGCCTAGCATGTACAGACATGGCCTCGGAACACAAGAGACCGAAAGGTCGAGCATGAGTCGTATGGTAGATACGATCAACATGAAGATGTTCACCGATGATGACTAGTCCATCTCACGTGATGATCGGACACGGCCTAGTTGACTCGGATCATGTAATCACTTAGATGACTAGAGGGATGTCTATCTGAGTGGGAGTTCATAAGATGAACTTAATTATCCTGAACATAGTCAAAATATCTTTGCAAATTATGTCGTAAGCTCGCGCTTTAGTTCTACTGTTTAGATATGTTCCTAGAGAAAATTCAGTTGAAAGTTGATAGTAGCAATTATGCGGACTAGGTCCGTAAACTGAGGATTGTCCTCGTTGCTTCGAAGAAGGCTTATGTCCTTAATGCACCGCTCAGTGTGCTGAACCTCGAACGTCGTCTGTGGATGTTGCGAACATCTGACACACACGTTTTGATAACTACGTGATAGTTCAGTTAAACGGTTTAGAGTTGAGGCACCAAAGACGATTTTGAAACGTCGCGGAACATATGAGATGTTTCGAGGGCTGAAATTGGGATTTCAGGCTCGTGCCCACGTCAAGAGGTATAAGACCTCCGACGATTTTCTTAGCCTGCAAACTAAGGGAGAAAAGCTCAATCGTTGAGCTTGTGCTCAGATTGTCTGAGTACAACAATCACTTGAATCGAGTGGGAGTTGATCTTCCAGATGAGATAGTGATGTTTCTCCAAAGTCATTGCCACCAAGCTGCCAGAGCTTCGTGATGAACTATAACATATCAGGGATAGATATGATGATCCTTGAGATATTCGCGATGTTTGACACCGCGAAAGTAGAAATCAAGAAGGAGCATCAATTGTTGATGGTTGGTGAAACCACTAGTTTCAAGAAGGGCAAGGGCAAGAAGGGATACTTCATGAAACGGCAAATCAGCTGCTGCTCTAGTGAAGAAACCCAAGGTTGAACCCAAACCCGAGACTAAGTGCTTCTGTAATAAGGGGAACAGCCACTGGAGCAGAATTACCCTAGATACTTGGTAGATGAGAAGGCTGGCAAGGTCGATAGAAGTATATTGGATATACATTATGTTAATGTGTACTTTACTAGTACTCCTAGTAGCACCAGGGTATTAGATACCGGTTCGGTTGCTAAGTGTTAGTAACTCGAAATAAAAGGCTGCGGAGTAAACGGAGACTAGCTAAAGGTGAGCTGGCGATATGTGTTGGAAGTTTTCCAAGCTTGATGTGATCAAGCATCGCACGCTCCCTCTACCATCGAGATTGGTGTTAAACCTAAATAATTGTTATTTGGTGTTTGCGTTGAGCATAGACATGATTGGATTATGTCTATCGCAATACGGTTATTCATTTAAGGAGAATAATGGTTACTCTGTTTATTTGAATAATACCTTCAATGGTCTTGCACCTAAAATGAATGGTTTATTGAATCTCGATCGTAGTGATACACATGTTCATGCCAAAAGATATAAGATAGTCATGATAGTACCACCTACTTGTGGCACTGCCATGCAAGTCATATTGGTATAAAACGCATGAAGAAGCTCCATGTTGATGGATCTTTGGACTCACTCGTTTTTGAAAAGTTTGAGACATGCGAACCATGTCTATTGGTGTATATGCATGAAGAAACTCCATGCAAATGGACCGTTTGGACTCACTTGATTTTGAATCACTTGAGACATGCAAATCATACCACATGGGCAAGATGACTGAAAGCCTCGTTTTCAGTAAAATGGAACAAGAAAGCAACTTGTTGGAAGTAATACATTTTGATGTGTGCAGTCCAATGAGTGCTGAGGCACGAAGTGGATATCGTTATGTTCTTACTTCACGGATGATTTGAGTAGATACTGAGTATATTTACTTGATGAAACACAAGTCTGATGTATTGAATGGTTCAAGTAATTTCAGAGTGAAGTTGATGATCATCGTGACAAGAGGATAAAATGTCTATGATATGATCATAGAGATGAGTATCTGAGTTACGAGCTTTGGCACGCAATTAAGACATTGTGGAAATTGTTTCACAACTAATACCGCCTGGAACACCATAGTGTGATGGTGTGTCCGAACATCATAGTTGCACCCTATTGGATATGGTGCGTACCATGATGTCTCTTATTGAATTACCACTATCGTTCATGGGTTAGGCATTAGAGACAACCGCACTTACTTTAATAGGGCACCACGTAATTCCGTTGAGATGACACCGTTTGAACTATGGTTTGGAGAAACCTAAGTTGTTGTTTCTTAAAAGTTTGGGGCTGCGACGCTTATGTGAAAAAGATTCAGGTTGATAAGCTCGAACCCAAAGCGAATAAAATGCATTTTCATAGGACACCCAAAACAGTTGGGTATACCTCCTAATTCAGATCCGAAGGCAATAGGGATTGTTTCTTGAATCATGTCCTTTCTCGAGGAAAAGTTTGTCTCAGAAAACTGAGTGGGAGGATGGTGGAGACTTGATATGGTTATTGAACCGTCACTACAACGAGTGTGTAGCAGGGCACGGGAAGTTGTTCCTGTGGTGCCTACACCAGTTGAAGTGGAAGCTAATGATATTGATCATGAAACTTTGGATCAAGTCACTACCAAACCTCGTAGGTCGACAAGGATGCATACTATTTCAGATTGGTACATAATCCTATCTTGGAGGTCATGTTGCTATACAACAATGAACCTACGAGCTATGGAGAAGCGATGGTGGGCCCGGATTCCGACAAATGGCTCGAGGCCATAAAATCCGAGAGAGGATCCATGTATGAAAACAAAGTGTAGACTTTGGCAGAACTACCCGATGGTCGTAAGGCTGTTGAGTACAGATGGATTTTAGAAGGAAGACGGACAACGATCCATGTAACTGTCACCATTAAGAAAGCTCGACTTGTCGTTAAGATATTTCCCGACAAGTTCAAGGAGTTGACTACGATGAGACTTTCTCACTCGTAGCGATGCTAAGAGTCTGTTGGAATTATATTAGCAGTTACTGCATTATTTATGAAATCTTGCAGATAGGATGTCAAAACATTGTTTCCTCGATGTTTTTCTTGAGGAAAGGTTGCATGTGATACAACCAGAAGGTTTTGACAATCCTGAAAGACGCTAACAAGTATGCAAAGCTCCAGCAATCCTTCTAAGGACTGAAGTAAGCATCTCGGAGTTGGAATGTGCGCTTTGATGAGATGATCAAAGATTTTGGGTTTATACAAATTTTATGAGAAACTTGGATTTCCAAAGAAGTGAGTGGGAGCACTATAGAATTTCTGATGAGTATATGTTGCGAACATATTGTTGATCAGAAATGTTGTAGAGTTTTTGGAAAGCATATAGGGTTGTTTGAAAAGTGTTTTTCAATAGAAAACCTGGATTAAGCTGCTTGAACATTGAGCATCAAGATCTTTGAGGATAGATCAAAAACGCTTAAAGGTACTTTCAAATAAGCACATACCTTGACATGATCTTGAAGGTGTTCAAGATGGAACAGTCAAACAAGGAGTTCTTGCCTGAGTTGTAAGGTATGAAGTTAAGACTTAAAGCTCGACCACGGAAGAAGAGAGAGAAAGGACGAAGGTCATCCCCTACGCTTTAGACGTAGGCTCTACAGTATGCTATGCTGAGTACCGCACCTGATGTGTGCCTTGCCACGTGTCTGGCAAACGGGTACAAGAGTGATCCAGGAATGGATCATTGGACAGCGGTCAAAATTGTCCTTGGAGTAATAAGGACATGTTTCTCGATTATGGAGGTGATAAAGAGTTCGGCGTAAAGGGTTACGTCGATGCAAGCTTTAACACCTATCCGAATGACTCTGAGTAGCAAACCGGATACATATAGTGGAGCAACCATTTGGAATAGCTCCAAGTGGAGCGTGGAAGCAGCATTTACAATATGACCTAGAGATTTGCGAAGTACATACGGATCTGAATGTTGCAGACCCGTTGACTAAAACCTCTCTCACAAGCAAAACATGATCAAACCCCAGAACTCATTGAGTCTTAATCACATGATGATGTGAACTAGTTTAGTGACACTAGTAAACTCTTCGGATGTTGGTCACATGGCGATGTGACCTGTGAGTGTTAATCACATGGCGATGTGAACTAGATTATTGACTCTAGTGCAAGTGGGAGACTATTGGAAATATGCCCTAGAGGCAATAATAAATTAGTTATTATTATTATATTTCCTTGTTCATGATAATCGTTTATTATCCATGCTATAATTGTATTGATAGGAAACTCAGATACATGTGTGGATACATAGACAACACCATGTCCCTAGTAAGCCTCTAGTTGACTAGCTCGTTGATCAATAGATGGTTACGGTTTCCTGACCATGGACATTGGATGTCGTTGATAACGGGATCACATCATTAGGAGAATGATGTGATGGACAAGACCCAATCCTAAGCCTAGCACAAAGATCGTGTAGTTCGTATGCTAAAGCTTTTCTAATGTCAAGTATCATTTCCTTAGACCATGAGATTGTGCAAATCCCAGATACCGTAGGAATGCTTTGGGTGTACCAAATGTCACAACGTAACTGGGTGGCTATAAAGGTGCACTACGGGTATCTCCAAAAGTGTCTGTTGGGTTGGCACAAATCAAGACTGGGATTTGTCACTCCGTATGACGGAGAGGTATCTCTGGGCCCACTAGGTAGGACATCATCATAATGTGCACAATGTGACCAAGGGGTTGATCACAGGATGATGTGTTACGGCACGAGAAAAGAGACTTGCCGGTAACGAGATTGAACAAGGTATCGGGATACCGACGATCGAATCTTGGGAAAGTACTATACCGCTAGACAAAGGGAATTGAATACGGGATTGATTGAATCCTTGACATCGTGGTTCATACGATGAGATCATCGTGGAACATGTGGGAGCCAACATGGGTATCCAGATCCCGCTGTTGGTTATTGGCTGGAGAGTTGTCTCGGTCATGTCTACCTGTCTCCCGAACCCGTAGGGTCTACACACTTAAGGTTTGATGACACTAGGGTTATAGGGAATAGATGTACGTGGTTACCAAATGTTGTTCGGAGTCCCAGATGAGTTCCTGGATGTCACGAGGAGTTCCAAAATGGTCTGGAGGTAAAGATTTATATATGGGAAGTCCTGCTTTGGTCAGCAGAAAAGTTTCGGGTGCTATCGGTAACGTACCAGGACCACCGGGAGGGTCCCGGGGGCTCACCAGGTGGGGCCACCAGCCCCAGAGGGCTGCGTGGGCCAAGTGTGGGAGGGGACCAGCCCCAGGTGGGCTGGTGCGCCCCCCACCAGGGCCCAAGGCGCCTAGGGTTTGGGGGAACGCAAAAAGGGGGCGCCCCCTTGCCTTGGGGGGCAAGGCAACCCCCCTGGCCGCCCCCCTCTCCCTTGCCCCTATATATATGTGGGGGGTCGAAGGGCAGCCGTACCCAAGTTCTGGCGCAGCCCTCCCCCTCTCGCAAGTCCTCCTCTCCCGTAGTGCTTGGCGAAGCCCTGCAGGATTGCCACGCTCCTCCACCACCACCACGCCGTCGTGCTGCTGCTGGACGGAGTCTTCCCCAACCTCTCCCTCTCTCCTTGCTGGATCAAGGCATGGGAGACGTCACCAGGCTGCATGTGTGTTGAAGGCGGAGGTGCCGTCCGTTCGGCACTATGATCATCGGTGATTTGGATCACGACGAGTATGACTCCATCAACCCCGTTCACTTGAACGCTTCCGCTTAGCGATCTACAAGGGTATGTAGGTGCACTCCCCTTTCCCTCGTTGCTAGACTACTCCATAGATTGATCTTGGTGATGCGTAGAAAATTTTGAATTTCTGCTACGTTCCCCAACAGCCAAGGAGCGCGCCGCACGCGAAAAGCATGAGGCCCGGGTCAGTGAGGTCCAGCAAGAGCTCCAGGATGCCGTCAAGAAGTGCGAGTGCTTGGAGCGCGACCTTAAGGAGCAAGAGTCCGAATTTGCTAAGGCCTGCCAGAGCGCACACGATGCCCGGGCCAAAGCCCAGGGCACCCTCCAGGAAATTCAGGCGGACAAGAAGATCACGGCGGGTAAGGCTTTCATTATGCAGAGCAGATATGTGAAGGAAAGGTTCCTTTTACTTACCCAGATTTGGAGCTCTCCAGTGGCGTTTGTGGATCTATCGTGCAACGTGTCAGATGCTGCGAAATTCTATCGAGCCGAAGAGGGGAGCTCTACAAAGAAGTTGTTCTGGTCGCAATACCTTGGACCAGAACATCCAGTGCCCTTTAGCGATCAGCTGAAACAGCTGGTCGTGCTGCATAGGCCAAACTAGCCATGAAGGATTTGATAATCCGGCTATGGCCTGCCGAAGCCATTCCCAGCAGCTACTTCAGACTCGTGAAGCAGCTCATCAGCGCCTGCCCTCGGCTTGAAGTCATCAAGCGGTCAGTCTGGATCGAAGGCGCGTGAATGGCGTTTGCCCGCGCTAAGATGCATTGGGCGAAGATGGACGCCACGAAGCTGATGACTGAGGGACCACCCGCGGGCAAGGAGCACCGCACACCCCAACTGTATTTTGACAGTGTCCTGGAGGGATCCCCCCTTGTGGCGGAGCAATGTGCTAAGGATATCATATTTCCATGAATACACTCATGTTATGCTGTCATGTATTATGAAACAGATCCGTTATGTAATATAATGTCTGTTATTTAAAATTTTACCTCCCGTGCGGCCGTTTTTTTAAATTTGAGAGTTGACCAGTCGTCGGCTTCTGCCCCCATGTAGGTAGTACGGGGTTGTTCGGGATAAATCTAAATACTCTTTATCCAAGGTTTTGGTCCTTTAAGGAGGTGTTTAGCGCAAAGAACCAGGCAATCGGACTATGCGGCTTTACTACTCTCACTTAGTCATAGGAGTTTGACGAGAAAAATTTAGGCGCAGCCGACTTACTTCTTTGGAAATCCAAGTTTCTCATAAAATTTGTATACATGTGTGGATACATAGACAACACCATGTCCCTAGTAAGCCTCTAGTTGACAATGGGATCACATCATTAGGAGAATGACGTGATGGACAAGACCCAATCCTAAGCCTAGCACAAAGATCGTGTAGTTCGTATGCTAAAGCTTTTCTAATGTCAAGTATCATTTCCTTAGACCATGAGATTGTGCAACTCCAGGATACCGTAGGAATGCATTGGGTGTACCAAACGTCACAACGTAACTGGGTGGCTATAAAGGTGCACTAGGGGTATCTCCGAAAGTGTCCGTTGGGTTGGTACGAATCGAGACTGGGATTTGTCGCTCCGTATGACGGAGAGGTATCTCTGGGCCCACTCGGTAGGACATCATCATAATGTGCACAATGCGACCAAGGGGTTGATCACGGGATGATGTGTTACGGAACGAGTAAAGAGACTTGCCGGTAACAAGATTGAACAAGGTATCGGGATACCGACGGTCGAATCTCGGGCAAGTACTATACCGCTAGACAAAGGGAATTGAATACGGGATTGATTGAATCCTCGACATCGTGGTTCATCCGATGAGATCATCGTGGAACATGTGGGAGCCAACATGGGTATCCAGATGCCGCTGTTGGTTATTGGCTGGAGAGTTGTCTCGGTCATGTCTACGTGTCTCCCGAACCCCTAGGGTCTACACACTTAAGGTTTGATGACGCTAGGGTTATAGGGAATAGATGTACGTGGTTACCAAATGTTGTTCGGAGTCCCAAATGAGTTCCTGGATGTCACGAGGAGTTCTGAAATGGTCTGGAGGTAAAGATTTATATATGGGAAGTCCTGCTTTGGTCAGCGGAAAAGTTTCGGGTGCTATCGGTAACGTACCGGGACCACAGGGAGGGTCCCGGGGGTTCACCAGGTGGGGCCACCAGCCCCAGAGGGCTGCGTGGGCCAAGTGTGGGAGGGGACCAGCCCTAGGTGGGCTGGTGCGCCCCCCACCTGGGCCCAAGGTGCCTAGGGTTTGGGGGAACCCTAAAAGTGGGCTCCCCCCTTGCCTTGGGGGGCAAGGCAACCCCCCTGGCCGCCGCCCCCTCCTCAAATTGAATCTGAGGGGGCCGGCCCCCTCTCCCTTGCCCCTATATATATGTGGGGGTGGGAGGACAGCCGTACCCAAGTTCTGGTGCAGCCCTCCCCCTCTCGCAAATCCTCCTCTCCCGCAGTGCTTGGCGAAGCCCTGCAAGATTGCCACGCTCCTCCACCACCACCACGCCGTCGTGCTGCTGCTGGACGGAGTCTTCCCCAACCTCTCCCTCTCTCCTTGCTGGATCAAGGCATGGGTGACGTCACCGGGATGCATGTGTGTTGAACGTGGAGGTGCCGTCCGTTCGGCACTATGATCATCGGTTATTTGGATCACGACGAGTATGACTCCATCAACCCCGTTCACTTGAACGCTTCCGCTTAGCGATCTACAAGGGTATGTAGATGCACTCCCCTTTCCCTCGTTGCTAGATTACTCCATAGATTGATCTTGGTGATGCGTAGAAAATTTTGAATTTCTGCTATGTTCCCCAACAGCCAAGGAGCGGGCCGCACGCGAAAAGCATGAAGCCTGGGTCAGTGAGGTCCAGCAAGAGCTCCAGGATGCCGTCAAGAAGTGCGAGTCCTTGGATCACGACCTTAAGGAGCAAGAGTCCGAACTTTGTCGTGGGAAACGAGCACCTATGGGGAAGGGCCCCTTTTCGGTCCGGCAGGGAGCGGAGGGCGCACAAAGAGCAGATCGAGGCGAAGCACGCGAGGGATTTTACCCAGCTTCGGAGCTCTCCGGAGAGATAATACTCCTACTACTGCTTTGTGTATGTATTGTGTTCTTGCTCGAAAGTGTGAGCGTGGTGTAGTTTCGAATGAGTCGAACCCCCTCTACGTGCGCGTGGGCCTCCTTTTTATAGGCTAAAGGGGTCACCGAAAGGTGGCCACGTAGAGAAGGGTAAAAAAGTAAAAAGAGGGGTTGGTACAACCGCTATCAACAGTGCCCCCTACCTAACTCTGACAGCAGGGGACAAGGGCATTTAATGCCCGTCCGGTCGCCCAAACAGTGCAGGAAACAACCATTAGGGGCGCCACCGATCGCCACGATGGCCTTCTCGTCATCTCCACTTGCCACCTCGCACCGCTTGGCTGCACAGCCGCCCGACACGTGCGCCAGGGTCGATCTTGGGACGACACGTCGTCGGATGCGCTGGAGCGTGGGCGCAGAGTAGTGGCTTTGCCGCGGCAAGCGCCTTGCCGCGGTCGTTATCTTATCGCACCTGAAAGCTTGTCGCTCGCCAGGGTCTTGCCGGGACGCGCGGCGCGTTGCGGCAAGTTTCTTGGCTGGCCCTCCCGACAAGTTCCTCTTGTCGGGGCCTTGTCCTTCCCGGCAAGCTCCTCTTGCCGGGATCTTGTCTTCTCAGTTTAAACACTTTGTTCTTGAATGGCATCAAATAGGAATAGCGGAGGATCTTGGCGGACGCCCGGCAAGCCTTGCCGCGGGACGCTGCGACTGCCCGTGCACAAGTTCGGGATACTAAGGTACAAGTACTCAAAGCCCCCGACAGCTCGGGGAAAGGGGCCGAGGATATCGAGCCCCCAAACCGAAAATGGCCAGGACAAAGGGATCGTCTAGAGAGCTCGAGCTGGTTGATGTATCTGCTTGGAGTGGAACTGGCACGCTTCACACTTGGTTACTTGTGCAGTTTCATCCTGGAGGGCTGTTGGCCAGAAGAAACCTTGCCGGAAAGCCTTGCCGGCAAGTGCTCTTGCGCCAATGTGGTGACCACATATGCCTCCATGTATCTCCGCCAACAGCTCTTGTCCTTCTTCCCGGGAAATGCACTTCAATTTTACTCCGTTGAATCTTCTTCTGTATAGTATGTCATCGACAAACTGGTACATACTTGATTGCCGGGCTACTCTCTCCGCTTCTTCTTGCTCTTCGGGAAGTTCTCCTGTTTGGAGGAAATGGACGATCTGCTGTGCCCTTGCCAGAGCCTGTGGCTTGACAACAAGGGCTAAAAGCGCAAATGCTGCTGCAGGAACATCTGCTTCCAGGGCAAGAACTTGCGATTCAGCCGGAGCTTGGTGTTCCCCGGCAAGATTGCCGGAGCAAAACTTGTCGGGAGCGTCTTCTTCAACGAAACAAACCCTAGGGTTTGTCGGCGCAGACTGCTCCTCAGCGCTCTTTGTGTTGATCTTGGGGACCTTCTTGACGGTGGCTTCGGGGAGCTCAGCCGGAAAGTAGTCACCAGAAATCAACTTCCTCTTCTTGCTCTGTCCAGTTGATGGTGTTACAGATGGTTGAGTCAGTTTGAGCACAAAGATCCCTGGTTCCACAGACAACTTGAGTGCGGCGCATTTTGACAGGCCATCTGCAATGTCATTTTGAGCTCTTGGAACATGTTCCATTTGCAGGCCGTCAAAATGCTCTTCCAACTTCCTCACTTCATCAATGTAGGCTTCCATCAACGGTCTCTGATAATCTTTGTTCACTTGGCGAACGACAAGCTGTGAGTCACCCCTGACAATAAGCTTCTTGATCCCAAGGTCTGCTGCGATCCTGAGTCCGGCAAGCAAGCCTTCATACTCTGCAGTATTGTTTGTTGCTTGCTCCATGGGAAAGTGCATCTGGATCACGTACTTGAGGTGCTCTCCAATGGGTGCGACAAGTAACACACCTGCATCGGCGCCTTGCAGCGAGAAGGCACCATCAAAGTACATGATCCATTCTTTGTTTGCTTCCTTGGCGGGGATCCTCATCTCCGGAGTTTCTTCATCGGGTGTTGGCGTCCACTCTGCTATGAATTCTGCCAATGCTCGGCTCTGGATAGTTGAACTACTTTCAAACCTCAGGCCATAGCTCGACAGTTCCAGTGCCCACTCGACAATCCTGCCTGTTGCTTCTAGATTCTGCAATATCCTCTTCAACGGAAAGCGAGTGACAACTGTGATCTCGTGTGCTTGAAAATAATGGCGCAGCTTCCTCGAGGCCATGAGAAGGCCGGAAAGCAACTTCTGCACACCAGAGTACCTTGACCTAGCCCCCTGCAGAAGGGAACTGACAAAATAAACTGGGCGCTGCATCATCTTTTTCTGTTTCTCTTCTTGTGGCTGCGCAGATACATTCTTGCCGGGACCAGAGCTTGTCGAGGAAGCCCCCTGCTTGTCGCTGGACTCGCTTGCCGTGGTCGCTGGCTCATCATCCGTCTCCCTCTCCGCTACTAACGCAGCACTGACCACTTGATTGGTTGCCGCTAGATACAGCAGCAACTTCTCTTGTGGCTTAGGTGCGACAAGTATTGGAATGGAGGACAGGTATCTCTTCAAGTCTTGTAGCGCAGCCTCCGCTTCCGGAGTCCACTTCATTGGACCTGCCTTTTTCAGAATTTTGAAAAATGGCAGGGCGCGCTCAGCAGACTTAGAGATGAACCTACTGAGAGCAGCAACGCAGCCGGCAAGCCTTCGTACATCCTTGACGCGCTTTGGTGCTTCGATCTGCTCAATGGCCTTGATCTTGTCCGGATTGGCTTCGATCCCCCGCTGAGACACAAAGAACCCGAGAAGCTTGCCGGAAGGAACTCCAAACACGCACTTCTCGGGGTTCAACTTGAGATTGATCTTGCACAGATTTGCAAAAGTCTCGTCTAAATCTTGGATCAAAGTTTCTTTGTCTTTTCTCTTGACCACTATGTCATCCATGTAAGCTTCTACATTTCTGTGCAACTGTGGCTCAAAAGCATGACTGACTACTCTTGCAAACGTTGAACCAGCATTCTTTAGTCCGAAAGGCATTCGTACAAAGCAGTACGTGTCACATGGAGTAATGAATGTGGTCTTTTCTTCATCCTCTTCTGCCATGAAGATCTGATGATATCCTGAGTATGCATCAAGAAATGAAAGCAAATCACATCCTGTCGTGGAGTCGACAATCTGGTCAATGCGCGGCAAGGGAAATGGATCTTTGGGACAAGCTTTATTAACGTCAGTGAAGTCAATACAAAGCCTCCACTTCCCGTTCACCTTACACACGACTACTGTGGCTAACCACGTTGGATGGAGTACTCCTCGGACAAGGCCTGCTGCTTCCAATTTCTTGATCTCTTCTGCAATGAATTCTTGTCGCTCCACTGCTTGTTTCCTGACTCTCTGCTTGACAGGCCGCGCGTGAGGGCAGACGGCAAGGTGGTGCTCAATTACTTTCCTGGGAACAACGGAGATGTCTGATTGTTGCCATGCAAACACATCGACATTCGCCCGGAGGAAAGCAACAAGCGCGCTTTCCTATTTAGGGTCAAGCGTGGCACTGATAGTGAAGGTACCACCAGTGCCGTCCTCCTTGGCGGCCACTTTTTTGGTCTCTGGTGAAGCTGTCTTCGCTTTCTTGCACATGCCGGTGGAGCTCGATGGTGCGTCCTCGACGGTAGCGCAGCACTCCGAAGAGGTGCGCTTGCCGGAGTGGGCATCAGAGCTACTCTTGCCGGACTTGGTATTCTTCTTCCCCCCGGGAGCTTCAGCGGCAAGTGTCTTGCGATCTGCTGCGGCTGCTGCTTCCCGGTAGATCTTGTCGGTACAGATAAGTGCATCTTTCTTGTCGCCAGGGACAGAAATGACACTTATCGGACCGGGCATCTTGAGCACGTTGTAGGCGTAGTGAGATGCTGCCATGAACTTGGTGAGCGCTGGACGGCCGAGTATCCCATTGTAGGGCAATGGGAAAGCAGCAACGTCAGATGTGACCTTCTCTGTCCTGAAGTTCAGCTCGCTGCCAAACGTCACTGGCAGTGTGATCTTCCCCTTCGGCTTGCTTCCTCCCAGGTTAATTCCTTGAAAGGTACTAGTCTCTTCGAGCTTGCTGTCGGGGATCTGGAGCTTCTTGAGCACCGCGGAGGAGATCAGATTCAAGCCGGCCCCGCTGTCAACCAGCATCTTTGTGACCTTGAGGTTGCGGATGGTTGGCGAAACCAACATTGGCAAGCACCCGACCGCGGTTATGCGGTCAGAGTGATCCTCAACATCAAAGATGATGGGCGTGCTGGACCACTTCAGGGGCTTGTGCGACTCAACGGACGGTTCTGCTGCATTTACTTCCCGCACCCACTGTTTGAGTTGGCGGTGCGAGGTATGCAGAGAAGCACCACCGTCAACGCACAAAACATCTGTTGCTTTCTGAAACTCCTGCTCATCGGTTTCATCCTCATCCATCTCATCGTCTTCGTCCTCATCCTCATCCTTGTCGCGGCCGCGGGGAGGCCTGTCTCCTTGCCGCTGCTTAGCCTTGCCGCGGCGCCCTCCCCGGGCGGGACGCTTCTTGCCGGATCCTCCACCACCTTCTTGGGCCTTCTCCTTGTCACGCCGCTCGTATTCAGCTTTCTGCAGCTCAACAAGCTGCTCAACTTTCTTGCAGGCCTGGAGATCATGGCCCTTGGTGCGGTGGATCTTGCAGTACTGCTTGCCGGAGCCGTCCTGCTTGTCGGTGGCCACCACAGCCTCGCCGGAGTTACCAGTTTTGGCCTTCTCGGCGCTACCTCCGTTGCCGGACTGCTCGACAACTAGCACATCCTTAGCTTTCCTCTTTCTGTTATTCCGCCTCCGGTTCTTCCTTGCCGGGGCGGCTTCCTCACTGTCAGATCCTTCTGCTCCTGCGTTCTCTCCGGGGAGTTTCCTTCCCTCCTCAGCACGTGCACATTTGTCGGCCAGAGCATATAGCTCGCTGACATCTCTGATTTTGCACATCGCCATCTCCTCCCTCACCCTGCGATTACGCACGTTCTGATGGAACGCGCTGATAACCGCGGCAGGGTGGACGTCTGGGATGTTGCGCTGCACCTGGCTGAATCTTTGTATGTACTTGCGCAGGGGTTCTCCTTCCTTCTGGGCGAGCAGATGAAGATCGCTTTCCTGGCCATGGGGCTTGTGGCCGCCTGTGAAGGCACCGACAAACTGATGGAACAGATCCGCCCATGAGGAGATGGAGTCGTCCGGCAAGTGCATGAGCCAAGATCTGACGTTGGGCTTGAGCACCAGCGGGAAGTAGTTGGCGAGGATCTTCTCGTCGCGCCCCCCGGCAGCCTGCACCGCGATGGTGTAGATGCTGAGGAACTCCGACAGATGTATCCTGCCATCGTACTTCTCGGGTACGTCTGGCTTGAAGTTCTTGGTACTGGGCCACTGGACCTGCCGCAGCTCACGAGTGAACGCAGGGCAACCTACCGCGTACGGCAAGTCGCCTGGTTCCCCTCGCACATTCATATCAACAGTGGGCCCAGCGCGCTGGTCTGACTGACGCCGCGCTTCTCTTCGACGCTCGATGCGGGTACGAGCGTCTTCTTGTCGCCGTTTTTGGAGAACTTGGCGCTGATCGCGACGGGCTCGCGGGTCCGACGACGCGGTGGAGTCAGTGTCGAGGTTAGCCCGGCGAGTCGGCGATCTTGGCCTTCGGGGCGGGGAGTGCACGGTGGTGGCACCCCCACCAGTCTTGTCGCCACCGGCTTGCGTCTAGGCGTCTTGCCGCGGCTTCGACGAGCTTGGTTGCCGGGGCTTGTCGCCGTTGGCGAAGCCGATGAGGCTCTTGATGGTGATCCTCCAGTCGTCGATCTTGTCCGGCGCTGGAGGGTAGTCTAGTAGCAGTTGGGCTCGAGCCAACGCTTCTTCTGGGGTTTTCGGCGGCGGGGGCGAACGATGCGAGGAGCGGGATATGATCAAACTTCTAACAGTGTTAGAAGGAGCAACATCTCGTCCAGGCGACTGTGCCGCGCTCGCGCCAACGTGTTGGCATGCACGTTGGCCTTGAGCGTCCTTTGATCCGCCGGCTTGGCCTTGCTCCAACGTGAGCACGGTGCCAGGAGCACCATGGCGTTGTCGATCCCGCGCCTCCTGAGAGGGGCGCGGCGCATGTACGGATGCCGAGGTCTATGGGGCCTTGTCCTTAGATCTGGTAACGATGTGAGTCCCCCCATCAGCGCCCGTTCCTTCGCCAGCGTCTACCCCACCGCCCGTTTGCTCCGGCGGGGGTGGGATCGACGTGGACAGAGCGGCCACCTCCGAAGCCTTCTTCTTCGGTGGCATGTCGATGAAGATAATGATGTAGCGCGCGCAGACACCGGATCAGGTTCGCACAACCTCGACGCCCCCTACCTGGCACGCCAAAGATGTCGTGGGAAACGAGCACCTATGGGGCAGGGCCCCTTTTCGGTCCGGCAGGGAGCGGAGGGCGCACGAAGAGCAGATCGATGCGAAGCACGCGAGGGATTTTACCCAGCTTCGGAGCTCTCCGGAGAGATAATACTCCTACTGTTGCTTTGTGTATGTATTGTGTTCTTGCTCGAAAGTGTGAGCGTGGTGTAGTTTCGAATGAGTCGAACCCCCTCTACGTGCGCATGGGCCTCCTTTTTATAGGCTAAAGGGGTCACCGACAGGTGGCCACGTAGAGAAGGGTAAAAAAGTAAAAAGAGGGGTTGGTACAACCGCTATCAAAAGTGCCCCCTACCTAACTCTGACGGCAGGGGACAAGGGCATTTGATGCCCATCCGGTCGCCCTAACAGTGCAGGAAACGACCGTTAGGGGCGCCACCGATCGCCACGATGGCCTTCTCGTCATCTCCACTTGCCACCTCGCACCGCTTGGCTGCACAGCCGCCCGACACGTGCGCCAGGGTCGATCTTGGGACGACACGTCGTCGGATGCGCTGGAGCGTGGGTGCAGAGTAGTGGCTTTGCCGCGGCAAGCGCCTTGCCGCGGTCGTTATCTTGTCGCACCCGAAAGCTTGTCGCTCGCCAGGGTCTTGCCGGGACGCGCGGCGCGTTGCGGCAAGTTTCTTGGCTGGCCCTCCCGACAAGCTCCTCTTGTCGGGGCCTTGTCCTTCCCGGCAAGCTCCTCTTGCCGGGATCTTGTCTTCTTAGTTTAAACACTTTTTTCTTGAATGGCATCAAATAGGAATAGCGGAGGATCTTGGCGGACGCCCGGCAAGCCTTGCCGCGGGACGCTCCGACTGCCCGTGCACAATTTCGAGATACTAAGGTACCCCTACTTTAGTACACCGACAAACTTGCTAAGGCCTGCCAGAGCGCACACGATGCTCGGGCCGAAGCCTAGGGCACCCTCCAGGAAATTCAGGCAGACAAGAAGATCACGGCGGGTAAGGCTTTCATTATGCAGAGCAGATATGTGAAGGAAAGGTTCCTTTTACTTACCCAGATTTGGAGCTCTCCAGGGGCGTTTGTGGATCTGTCGTGTAGCGTGTTAGATGCTGCGAAATTCTATTGAGCCGAAGAGGGGAGCTCTACAAAGAAGTTGATCTGGTCGCAATACCTTGGACCAGAACATCCAGTGCCCTTTAGCGATCAGCTGAAACAGCTGGTCGTGCTGCATAGGCCGAACTAGCCATGAAGGATTTGATAATCCGGCTATGGTCTGCCGAAGCCATTCCCAGCAGCTACTTCAGACTCGTGAAGCGGCTCATCAGCGCCTGCCCTCGGCTTGAAGCCATCAAGCGGTCAGTCTGTATCGAAGGCGCGTGAATGGCCTTTGCCCGCGCTAAGATGCATTGGGCGAAGATGGACGCCACGAAGCTGATGACTGAGGGACCGCTCGCGGGCAAGGAGCACCGCACACCCCAACTGTATTTTGACAGTGTCCTGGAGGGTTCCCCCCTTGTGGCGGAGCAATGTGCTAAGGATATCATATTTCCATGAATACACTCATGTTATGCTGTCATGTATTATGAAACAGATCCGTTATGTAATATAATGTCTGTTATTTTAAATTTTACCTCCCGTGCAGCCGTTTTTTTAAATTTGAGAATTGGCCAGTCGTCGGCTTCTGCCCCCTTGTAGGTAGTACGGGGGTGTTCGGGATAAAACTAAACACTCTTTATCCAAGGTTTTGGTCCTTTAAGGAGGTGTTTAGCGCAAAGAACCAGGCAATCGGACTATACGGCTTTACTACTCTCACTTAGTCATAGGAGTTTGACGAGAAAAATTTAGGCGCAGCCCCTGGTGTCCGAAAGTCCGAACTTGGGGCGCTATACACGCCTGATTGGATAAAAACCGATTCATAGCATAAAGCGGAAAAAATCGCTAAAGATTTGTAACCTCTCGAACAGCTGACCAGCTCTCACCGCATCATGACAGTCAGTTTTCGGCTTTCTCTACCGAGGTGCTCATCCGAAAGAACCGGGACACAATCGCAGTAGTTCTCCCTTTACTATCCTAGCCGATATAGCGGAACGTAAGGTAGTAACCACCAGAGCCGGGCAACCCAACTATTGACCAAAGAAATGATTCGGAGCCGATGCATATAATGCTATAAGTTTGGGGTGCTGAACTGTACTGTAAAAGTGTTCGGACTTTCTTCTCGTATTGTGGGGTATGATGAAGCCCCTAGCCAATTAAGGCGTACCAGAGTGTACGGGCGCAATTGATAAGAATATAAAGAAAAGAAAAAAAATCAAGTAATAAGCTGACGCCGCAAATATTGAGCCGCAAATTATTTTCCATTGTAATTTGATTAATACGTCAAGGCGTATTTGTACAAGTAATGCGATAAGCAAATAGGGCTATTTGACATGCCCCGACCAAGGGCGAGCTGCGTGCGGTTTTTTAGAACAGGTATAACAATCATTAGCAGACACCACCTAGGGGTTCCCTTATACGTCAAAGCTTCTTGCCTTCTTGGTGTATCCGTCCTTTGATAGGTTTGATAATCAGGTTATCAAAAAAACCCTAGGAAGAGAAAAACCTGAAAGAAAATAAAGTGAAGGTATGCGGGTCCAAGAGCAGTTGAGCCGCATTATGGACCACGGTCTAGCTGTGCCTCCGTCCATGCCCATGGTATTTTGAGTGTGTAATTATGTATACGTGGCACGAATTTCGCCGCTTGGTCGGGACTGGGACAGAGGCCAAAAATTGCTAGTCAAGCCCAGGACGAGCTGGACTGTCCTGCTGCAGAGTAGTTCGGAGTCTCTTGATGGTGTCCGGAAGCTTTACTGCCGCATCGAAGTTCTGCCTAAAAAGGCTGCTATGTACTTCTGCTGCAAGGGCAGCGGTGTGCTCCTCAGTACGGAGGGAGCGTTCCGTGTTTCCATTGAACGTTATGACACCGCGTGGTCCAGGCATCTTGAGCTTGAGGTAGGCGTAGTGCGGCACCGCATTGAATCGAGCGAATGTGGTTCGTCCGAGCAGTGCATGGCAGCCGCTGTAGAAGGGGACAATATCGAAGATCAATTCTTCGCTTCGGAAATTGTCCGGGGATCCGAAGAACACCTCTAGCATGATTGAGCCAGTACAGCCGGCCTCTACACCTGGTATGACACCTTTAAAGGTGGTTTTTGTGAGCTTGATCCTTGAGGTATCGATACCCATTTTGCGCACTATATCTTGATAGAGCAGGTTCAGGCTGCTGCCACCATCCATGAGAACTCGTGTAAGGTGGAATCAATCAATGATTGGGTCGAGGACCAGTGCGGCTAAACTGCCATGACTGATACTGGTTGGATGATCCCTGCGATCAAAAGTGATCGGGAAGGATGACCATGGATTAAACTTTGGGGCGATTGGCTCTATCGCGTAGACGTCCCTGAGTGCGTGCTTGCGCTCCCTCTTGGGGATATGGGTAACATATATCATGTTCACCGGTTTGACTTGGGGAGGAAACTTCTTCTGTCCCCCTGTGTTCGATGGCCGGGGTTCCTTGTCCTCATCCTTGCTTTGCGACCCCTTCTCCTTGTTCTCGGCATTTAACTTGTCGGCTTGTTTAGAAACCCAACACTCTCTGTTGGTATGATTGGCTGGTTTACCAGGGGTGCCGTGGATTTGACATGGACGATCCAGTATGCTGTCCAAACTGGACGGGCCCGGATTGTTTCTCTTAAATGGCTTCTCCGCTGACCGGACTTAGAGCCACTGAATCTGGCATTGACAGTCGTGTCTTCGGTGTTGTCACTATTTCTTCGACGCTTGTGTCTGTTGTGTCGTGGCTTGCCGTTGCTATTCCTGGCCTCATAAGTACCATGTTCGCTTGCGTGATTAGTGCTATGCGCTAGCCAGCTCTCCTCGGCCATGCAAAAGCGGGTCATAAGTGGCGTAAGGGCTGCCATGGACTTCGGCTTTTCATGGCCAAGGTGTCGGGCGGGCCATTCGTCACGGATGCTATGTTTAAATGCCGTTAGGGCTTCAGTATCCGGACAGTTGACGATCTGGTTCTTTCTAGTTAAGAACGTAGTCCAGAATTTCCTGGCTGACTCTCAAGGCTGTTGAACTACGTGACTTAAGTCGTCGGCATCCGGAGGTCGGACGTATGCACCTTGAAAGTTTTCGAGGTAGGCATCCTCCAAGTCCTCCCAACTGCCAATTGAGTTTTCGGGCAGACTATTCAACTAGTACCTGGCTGGTCCCTTGAGTTTGAGCGGGAGGTATTTCATGGCGTGAATATCATCACCGCGGGCCATGTGAGTATGGAGAAGAAGATCCTCAATCCATACCGCGGTGTCTGTTGAGCCATCATATGATTTGATGTTCACGGGTTTAAACCCTTTCGGGAATTCATATTCCATCACTTCGTCAGTGAGGCAAAGGGGGTGTGTGGCGCCTCTATATCGGGCCAAGTCGTGTCGTAGCTCGGATGGAGTTCATCTGCGATTTTTGGCCCGGACATGGTTATGTTTGTCACGTTCAGCCGGGTGGTCGTCGTCGCGCATCGGGGAACGCCCCCGCGATCCATAGGTTGATCTTGTCTGAGCTAATCTATTTTCCAAGTCACGCCGCAGGTCATGTGTGTATCCCCGGGCTGTTGTATTTCCGCTTCTGCGGCGAGGTAGTGCAGGATGGTGTTCGGCTCGAGGCGCCGCTTTGTCTCGGCCACGTGGTGGCTGGTCAGCCGCATTATGCGCTGGTAGGACAGGCTCCAGCACCTCGTTATCGAACTGTGGTAACAGTTTGTGCTTCGAGTAGCTTTTGGTTGGGCGCTCGAGGCCATATTCCTCGGCTGGTAGGACATCAGTCCATCTTCATTGAGATGATCTTGATCAGCTTGAAACTGCTGCTGCTTCTTTTTTAGGCTCCTTGCAATGGCAATTAGCCGGTGCTTAAAGCGCTCCTGCTCGATGGGCTCCTCAAGCATGATAAATTCTTCATCACCAAGGCTCATGATGTCTACTACACAACCTTCTTCTTGTAGACGTTGTTGGGCCTCCAAGTGCAGAGGTTTGTAGGACAGTAGCAAATTTCCCTCAAGTGGATGACCTAAGGTTTATCAATCCGTGGGAGGCGTAGGATGAAGATGGTCTCTCTCAAACAAGCCTACAACCAAATAACAAAGATTCTCTTGTGTCCCCAACACACCCAATACAATGGTATATTGTATAGGTGCACTAGTTCGGCGAAGAGGATGGTGATACAAGTGCTATATGGATGGTAGATATAAGTATTTGTAATCTTGAAATATAAAAACAGCAAGGTAACAAGTGGTAAAAGTGAGGGTAAACAGTATTGCAATGCTAGGAAACAAGGCCTAGGGTTCATACTTTCACTAGTGCAAGTTCTCTCAACAATAATAACATAATTGGATCATATAACTATCCCTCAACATGCAACAAAGAGTCACTCCAAAGTCACTAACAACGGAGAACAAACAAAGAGATTATGGTAGGGTACGAAACCACCTCGAAGTTATCCTTTCTGATCGATCTATTCAAGAGTCTGTAGTAAAATAACATGAAGCTATTCTTTCCGTTCGATCTATCATAGAGTTCGTACGAGAATAAGACCGACACAAATCAACCAAAACCCTAATATCACCTAGATACTCCAATGTCACCTCAAGTATCCATGGGCATGATTATACGATATGCATCACACAATCTCAGATTCATCTATTCAACCAACACAAAGTACTTCAAAGAGTGCCCCAATGTTTCTACCGGAGAGTCAAGACGAAAACGTGTGCGAACCCCTATGCATAAGTTCATTGAACCCACAAGTTGATCACCAAAACATACATCAAGTAGATCATGTGAATATCCCATTGTCACCACAGATAAGCACGGCAAGACATACATGAAGTGTTCTCAAATCCTTAAAGACTCAATCCGACAAGACAACTTCAAGGGGAAAACTCAATTCATCACAAGAGAGTAGAGGAGGAGAAACATCATAAGATCCAACTATAATAGCAAAGCTCGCGATACATCAAGATCGTATCACCTGAAGAACATGAGAGAGAGAGAGAGATCAAACACGTAGCTACTGGTACATACCCTCAGCCCTGAGGGTGAACTACTCCCTCCTCGTCAGGGAGAGCGCCGGAATGATGAAGATGACCACTGGTGAGGGATCCCCCCTCCGGCAGGGTGCCGGTCCCGATTGGTTTTTGGTGGCTACAGAGGCTTGCGGAGGCGGAACTCCCGATCTATTGTGCTCCTCGATATTTTTAGGGTACATGGACATATATAGGTGAAAGAAGTCGGTCAGGGGAGCCACGAGGGGCCCACGAGGGTGGGGGCGCGCCTAGGGGGGTAGGGCACGACTCCCTGCCTCGTGGCTTCCTCGTTGCTTCTCTGACGTATACTCCAAGTCTCCTGGATTACATCTATTCCAAAAATAACTCTCCCGAAGGTTCCATTCCGTTTGGACGCCGTTTGATATTCTTTTTCTTCGAAACACTAAAATAGGCAAGAAAATAACAATTTGGGTTGGGCCTCCGGTTAGTAGGTTAGTCCCAAAAATGATATAAAAGTGTAAGTAAAGACCATAAACATCCAAAACGGGTAATATAATAGCATGGAACAATAAAAAATTATAGATATGTTGGAGACGTATCAAGCATCCCCAAGCTTAATTCCTGCTCGTCCTCGAGTAGGTAAATGATAAAAACAAATTTTTTGATGTGGAATGCTACCTAGCATATTTCCCAATGTAATTTTCTTTATTGTGGCATGAATGTTCAGATCCAAAATATTCAAAATAAAAGTTCATATTGACATAAAAACAATAATACTTCAAGCATACTAACAAAGCAATCATGTCTTCTCAAAATAACATGGCTAAAGAAAGCTATCCCTACAAAATCATATAGTCTGGCTATGCTCTATCTTCATCAAACAAAGTCTTTAATCATGCACAACCCCGATGACAAGCCAAGCAATTGTTTCATACTTTAGTATTCTCAAACCTTTTCAACTTTCACGCAATACATGAGCATGAGCCATGGACATAGCACTATATGTGGAATAGAATGATGATTGTGGAGAAGACAAAAAAGAGAAGATAGTCTCACATCAACTAGGCGTATCAACGGGCTATGGAGATGCCCATTAATAGATATCAATGTGAGTGAGTAGGGATTGCCATGCAATGTATGCACTAGAGCTATAAATGTATGAAAGCTCAACAAAAGAAACTAAGTGGGTGTGCATCCAACTTGCTTGCTCACAAAGACCTAGGGCGTCTTGAGGAAGCCCATCATTGGAATATACAAGCCAAGTTCTATAATGAAAAATTCCCACTAGTATATTGAAGTGACAACCTAGGAGACTCTCTATCATGAAGATCATGGTGCTACTTTGAAGCACAAGTGTGGTAAAAAGGATAGTAGTAACATTGTCCCTTCTCCCTTTTTCTCTCTTTTTCTCTTTTTTTCTCCCTTTTTTCTCTTTTTTTATTTGGCCTTTCTCTTTTTTTTGGCCTTTCTCTTTTTTTATAAAGTCTGAAGTCTCATCCCAACTTGTGGGGGAATCATAGTCTCCATCATCCTTTCCTCACTTGGGACAATGCTCTAATAATGAAGATCATCACACTTTTATTTACTTACAACAAAATATGACTCTATATGAATGCCTCCGGCGGTGTACCGGGATATGCAATGAATCACGCTACAAAAAAGTACACTTCCGTGATGATACTTGTTTGTCATAGTAGCTCGCGTTTTTTGTCATGCTTGTACATCCATGACAAATTAATGACAGAATCAAGATAGTCATACCTGTGCTGTCCTAGAAGTGTTCGATGACATTACCAAAATTATCATCATGGAAGTGTCCACTTCCATGACGATAAATCGCGCGTCACAGAAGTGCTTTCGTCAAGGGTGACCGACACGTGGCATCCACCGTAACGGAACGCCGTTAAGCTATCCGGTCGAGTTTTGGATCCGATAACCCGTTAACAGCCCCGACCAATGGGGTTTTCCACGTGTAAAATCATCATTGGCTGGAGGAAACACGTGTCGGCTCATTGTTGGGACAGATGTCATCCACTCATTGGACAGAAGGCGCATATGATACGTCGACACGTGGCATGGCCAATCAAGTTTAAATGGGCCGGCCCAACTAAAGGCCCACAAGATTTTGCGGCCCATAATGGGCTGGCCCAGTTAAAGGCCCACGAGATTTTGCAGACTATAATGGGCTGGCCTAGCTAAAGGCCCACAAGATTTCGCGGGCCATAATAGGCCGGCCCTGGTAAAGGCCCACAAGCTTTTTGTGTGACATAATGGGCCGGCCCAAGTAAAGGCCCACAAAATTCTTGCGGATCATAATGGGCTGGCCCAGCTAAAGGCCCATGAGATTTCGCCGACATTAGTGGGCCGGCCCGGCTGTAGGCCAACAAGATTTTGAGGACCCTAGTAGGCCTGCCCATTAACTGGCTGCCATGTTTTGGGCCAAATGCCGACCCATAATTGATCAGGTCCATTAATGGCCTACCACGTTCCGGGCCTAGTAATGGCCCATATAAGATCCGGCCCATTAAAAGCCTCCCACTTTCTGGGCCAAATCACAGCCCAGATCAGGTTTGGCCCTTTAAGAGGCTTTGGGCTCAATTATGGCCCATATCAGATTCGGACCGTTGACTGGACGCTATGCTTTTGGGCCCACTTGCTAAAGGCCCATTTAGTAATTCGGCCTGATATTAGTTTCGGCCTGTTAAGGGCCCATTTAACATTTCGGCCCTATATTAATTTCGTCCTGTTAAAAGCCCATCATATAGTTGGGCCTAACTACGGCCTGGTTTGCATCCGGCCCGCTCGCAGGACCGAGACAACTTTGGCATGTTAAAAGCCCGTGAATTGATTCGCACAATCATGGGCCGGGGTCGATTTTGGGCTGCCGCCTGCCCGTGAGCTATTCAGCACGTTTCAGGCCCAACCTACTTCTCAGCCTCCTAAAAGCCCATTGAATTTTCTTGTGAAAAGAGTGTCGGAGGTTACTCAGCCTATTAAAGGCCTGAATCTACTAGTGGGCCAGTTTGACGGGGCCCATGATGCGGATCATAAATCATGATTGCATGACGACCCGATTATGTACCGTAATTTTACAGTTTGGCCGGTTTACTGCGAAGATAGGATATATGTACAGTAAAATAACTGCAGCATCGTGAATAAGAAAAAACCTAGACTATACAATAAAGAAATTACATCATATTATATCCACTGGGCTTCAAAGTTCGCCACTATGATAATAAAGCACAAGCAGACAGCAGATTACATACAGTGGGCCGACAAAATAAACATGCCGACAAAATAATATACAAAACCGACAGCACTTCAATAGAGTTCAAGAAAAGTTAGCCCTGCTGGGGAGCTGCAGCGCAAGCAGCTGAGCAAGATGATGAGACTGCGCTTGTTCAACACTTATATCTTCCTCACTCTGAAAAATAAACAAGCAGACAGATGACAGGTTTTGCACATAAAAGTATCAGTGCTGACAATTCATCACATTTCTTACCGACGAATAAAGTGACACAGTTTAAAATTGCATTAACACAATATGGTATTGTTCAGGTCAAGACATGGCAGGAATTGACATTGTGAAGGAGTTGGCAGCTTCACGACACCACTGGATTACAGATCAAGAACTCATAAGTATCAATGGTTAGTGTGCTGTCAATTTATCCCATTTCAGATTGGCAAATAAAGAGGCAGTTTAAATAATAGAAGAATGATATGACATTGTTCATAGTTAAGACATTGCAGAATATGACATTGTGCTGTAGTGGGTAGGTTCACCACACCACTGGATTACGGATGAAGAACAGAAGCATACATGCAGTGCAAAAGAAGATCACTTGCTCTGTATAGTTTAATTTACATGGTATGAAGAAGGAAACTTGGTTGTACAACTGAAAACTTAAATTGAGAACGACAAACTTTTGTTTATGAACTACATAATAAACTTTAAACATGCAATTTGATGCAAACACCAAAAATAAACAGCTGTTGTAGTCATGCCTAACCAAATATACACAACAATGTTTGAAGGCTTGAGAAGGACAAACTTACATTACTGGTGAAGACAAGCTCTATAAAGCCCTTGTCCATGCTGATTGGGGGGGGGGCAATTCAAGAAGTTTAGCACAAAATGTTCTTCATAAGCATGGCCTTTATTCTACATTTTGTTAAGAGTAAATATAGATGTGATAATATACGAAAAAATGGAGAATATTTACCATAAGATGAAGAGTGATGCTACATAACCAAGTAGCTATAAATGTATGTGCAGCGATATAGGCAAAAGGCACAGCCAAGAGCAATGCACAACTAAACTTCTTCAGTACCAACCTTATGGTAAGAGTAAATATAGATCTGATGTGTAGAAAATGGAGGGCAAAGGAAAATAAGCTGCAGAGTGATGGTACATGAACAACTACCTGTCAATGTAAGTACACTGATAAAGGACAACATGTACTTACAAGAACAATGCAGAGCTAAAGAAATTCATTGGCATTGGATATATTCTACACTAATGTAACCATTCATACAGATCAGATAATTTGGAGCGAACAATTGATAAGCAAGCTATCATGCATACTGCTGTCACATAATGAACCAGGTATGTATGCAAGTACAGTGATACAGGACAACAGGTACTAACAAGAGCAAAGCAGCGGGTAGCATATTTGAGATATCATGCCGTTCTTTTCAAACCGGAATTCTTCTTCGATCTGATTTCCTGCAAAAAAGATCCGTAAGGCACATGCGGAAAAGTAGAAGTTCAAATTTTCATGTGATTTCATAGACAGTACCTCATCCTGGGAACAAGACCAGTGCATAACAAGGTTTTTCCATTCAATGTCTTCTAAATTTAGCACAGGAGACTTCACCGAAAATTCTTTTATAGACTTGCCATGAAAGTGTGATTTCCTCAGGTAACACAGATACTGCTGCAGTGCTTCCTTGAAAAGCACAAGCAAGCTTTGCTCGTCATGACTATCTAGATTGACCCTCACCTAGTTACAACAATGTAATGTAAATCATTGATGTGTTCGATCAGCAGAAAACAGGAAAATAATAACCATGAATAATAGCACTTACACGTAAGTTGGACAGGAAGATGTGAAAATGGTGTTTGTCTTCACTATAATCTTCCCATGATGGGAATATATGCACGTAGTCGCTAACAACATTGAAAGCATTGTCTTTTAAACTGGGAATAAATGGAATGGGGTTCCAATCTGCAGGAATTGGCCGTCTCTGCTGTTGGGATAGGTCTTCGGCCGGTGGACTTGCTGTAGTTTTTGCTGGAGTGGGATTTTTCTATGGTACGGCTGGTGCTATGGCAAATGAAATCGGTATACCTTTTGTTGGAGTGCAGGTCTTGTGTGGTGGGGCTAGTGGTGTGGCCAGTGAAGTATGGGTACAGTCTGCTGGAGTCGGTCCTATGTTTTGTGTCACTGGTTGTACAGCCAATATAAGTGGGACACTGTCTGATTTCTCCGGCACCACCACGTTTTTCAAGGACTTTGCTGGTGCTCCTTTAGGTTCGGCAATCACCCTCTTCCTTTTTGATGTCTGATGCACAAGAACAACATTTGAGTGGAAAAACATGGTATGACGACAGATGGAATATGTATTGATAAAGGATGGGCATAGCATCTCGAGTTATATGATGAGTAAACTAAGCAAATGGTGGTGCAACAAAGTAGAATAAATGCAAGAGAACATATGCAAGATACATGCAATCAATAAAACCTTGCGAAATTAGAACAGGCACCTTGATGGGTGAACAGGACAGGGCATCTGCCTTTGACTCCTCGAGGTTAGAGTAGTCATTAGAATGATATTCTGAACAAGAATCAACAGGTGGGGAGCGTACGAGTTTCATTGCTTCCAGAATGGCACTCAATGCCTTGGTGCCAATTTTGTAAGTCATTGCAGTGTTCCACAATATTCTTCTGATGCGCGGATTCTGATATTCACTGTAATTGCGTATAATATCTGAGAACCATGAAAACATAAATAGTTGTGAGATTATCTTTGTAATGCAGATGACATTTTAATATAGGGGCACCCCTGTAAACACTTATGTGCTATCACCGGATTCTGATGACATTTTAATATGCTCATGTGTGCTGTAATATCGTGCGTGCATTTATATAATCTGGCACAAGTACACAAAAAAATAGGCTCCATAAGTAAGGATAGCTAGCAGATGATAGGTTCATAATATACTGTATAGATAGTTTATTGCCAAACCATGATAACAAGAGCACACAGCAACTAGGCAGATCATAGTGTACATAACAGGGGTACACCATAACCACGATATATAAATCGGGAAAGTGGTACTGGCTTGAAAATACGGTGTTGTATTGCCGCTAGTAATTGAAAGCCTATCGATCACGTACAGGCCAGCATTATTGAACATGGTAAAGAAGAGCAAGCAGATTTTGGATAATAAAATGTTGGTTGTGCAGTGCCCACACATGATGAACCGGAGTGCATTAAGAATGCAACTCCCAGCTGTCTCTCGACCAATTCAGGCGGTTGGATGAAGATCCTACGTCTCCTAACCCTTCTTCTTCCTCGTCTCTGATTCTTCCCATACAGAACACCGCACGGGCCGCCGGCCGGACCACCGGCCCCCACCGCATGTGTTGCTCTGCCACCCCACCCCCCACCCACGTTGAGTTTTCTTCGTTCGGCGACGCCCCACAACCACCCGAGCCCCTTGGACCACACCGGCGAACTCCGGAGAGCTCTGAAAAATCGATTGACCCAACTTTGAAATTTAGTCTACTGTGATTTAACTAGTGTGGAATATAAAAGGGGAAAACCATAAGCATTGGGAGTACAGTGTTGAGCGTGCCATGGCGGATCTGAAAGTGCCAACCGGACAAAGGCAACTTCGCAACCAAGACAAGAAATCAGAGTAAATCAGTGGCGATCTATTTTCTTGCTGGGATAAATAAGTTGAGCAGATACAAAAGAGTATCGTCTCTGGTGCGGCGCCATGTACGCATCTGGTGAGAATTTGACGGTGCTGCGGTAGTGATGGCTGTCGGTGGCGTGGAAGCAGATCTAGGAGGGTAGGCGGTGGCGGCGGGGCGCGGTGGATGAGACGGTCGTAGGAGCGGCGCCGGCAAGGTGGACGACGGCGGGGATGAAGAGAGAGGACGGGATGCAAGGATCCCAGTCCGAAGGCGTGGATGAGAGAGGTTGATCTCTTGTAATCGACGACAGCATCGGGGTATCAGCTCCGGCATGGTGGAGGAGGACGGCGGTGGATGGGGTGGCGGACGGTGGCGGATGGGGGAGGGTGGGGTGGAGAGGGTGTTTTGGAGCCCATGGAGTACGAATGGGGAAAAGGGAGGTAGAGAGGAAGGGGGCAAACATGTATTCAGGGCGCGCTTGTCTCAAATGCGAGGAAATTTACAAACTTAGCCCCCGTTTCAAATTTCTACTACATCACAACAACATTAGTCGGTTGCGGATAGGACGGTAATCTCGCATACACCAAATATTTGCCGACGAGAGTTTGCTTTTGGTGCCCACCGTGTATGAATATGAATCGGGGAGGGAGTCAATTTCGGCCGAGGGCACACTGTGTTTTGGTGCCCACCGTGTATGAATCCGGGTGAGAGGCGGTTACGTCACGTTTGGGTGAAATTACAAACCTACCCCTATCGAAACCTATTGAACTCCAGCAGATAGGCTTTGCACGGCAGGGATAGGCAGTAGTGATTTCCATCTCGCAGATTTTGGTTTCGGGCGGTTACTGCGACTTTGCCGGCTTCGTTCAAATTTTGCACAGTGCATGTTTACCGTGCCAACTCAATTCGAATCTCGTTTGTATTCTACTATTTTCTTACAATTGGAATTACATTCTATATACATCATTTTTTTTACATATATACTTTCAAAAGCACAACACCATTTATACAAAAATATGATTTACAAATGGCATGATCTCAGATTCATAAGGTTGTATCCATCAATTTGGATTTTCTAATATTTGAAACCACTTTATGTTGAAATCCAATGTATGCATTCCTCGCTAACTTTCTCCAATTAATGTGTGCTTCATGCGGGTTTTTTTTTAACTTCTCAAACTTGTATAATGTGTTTCACACACGCAACATATAGTGTAATCCCATTTAGACATTAATTGCATATAAACCATGCATTGTTTGTAATTGAAGAATCTATGGATCACCAATATTGATAAATTATATAACATTACACATGTGCCCAAATTCAAATGAATATGCATGTTTGATACACCAATTTGCGTTATGATATTATCGATGTCGTGATCTCCAGTTTAAATATTTGAATCCCCTTTAATCCAGATATTTGTCTCATATAGCTATCACTCATGCTTATATAGGACTATCTCTCTTGAGCTATACGCGTTCATCGTCTCTCAGGCATCTCTCGTGCTACCTGTATGTCGACAATGATCTTTTATCTTCGTAACACACTGATGGTACTCTCTCCATCGACCTTCATCACTTTATCTCTCTCTAAGTACATCTCGCTCCCTGCTATGTGTCTCTGGCTATGATTCTCCATGTGAAATCTCTTTCTCTCACACAAACACAAAACTTTGTCTCCGGGGTCTCATTTCTCTCAACTATTCCCATGTGTGCCACTCGCACACCCCTCATACAGAGATGTCTTTTGCTCCTTAGATATGAGAACCTACAACTCTTCCTCTTCAATATCTCTTTCTCACACACAAACACAAACTCTGTCTCCCAGGGTCTCATATTTCTCCATTGTTCTCTTGTATGTCGCTCAAACACACCCTCTCTCCCTAGAGATATCTTGCGTTCCCTCATATGTCTCTCTAGCTATCACTCTCGTTGTGAAATATCTTTCTCTCTCGCAGACAAAAAACTCCGTCTCTCTGGATATCATTTCTCTCTGATATTTGTTTGTACGTGACTCACATGCACCCTCTCTCTATCTCTCTCGCACCCACACACATAACACAGCCTTCTGATCCACTCGACTCCTATCTCTAGCGCACACTAGCTAGCATCTTTATCTTTCTATTTATCTGTTTCTCCATCAACCTTCTTTCTCGCCCTCACTCTTGATTCCTATCACGCACACTACATATGTTTCTCTCTACATGCATGCAGTCAAGTGCCCGCTCAGACACATATATAACTTCACACTTTGAACCACCCGATAGTCATCTTCGACACCCAAACTAACGGATGTCTCTCTACCTAGCATCTCCATCTCTGTATCTATCTGTAGTTTCTCCGTCAACATTTCTTTCTCGCACGGAGTCTTGCTTCCTATCACCCACACTATATATGTCTATCCATACATATGCAGTTATAGGTTGATCTCTTTTGCACAATCGTTGCGCCTCACCCCCTCTCCTCGCCATAGATGCATGCTCCAGCCCACGCCACTATCTCTTAAAGACAAAAACACATGCTCAATTGTCGGGCCTTCTTCCCTGCATTCTCACATCCATGCATATTGTCATACCGATCCGTCTCTCCCATGTCGTTAATCTTAGGACTTATTTCTTCTTTCTTTTATCTCGATCATGCGCGCGCACACACACACACATCCCACGTATACATGTATACCTCTCACACATGCACGTTCAAGGTCTCTATGTCTCCATGCGTAGTTAATTACCCTCAATCCTAACGCCACATCGAATCATTCTCCTCTTTTTTGCACATAACTTCCGCCTGAATGGGCAAAACACACACTCACACTTAACAATCTCCTTCTAGCTACCCCCCCCCCCCGCTCCGCGCTCTCACTCTTCCCCTATATCCCCGAAACCAATAAGACCATCCCTTTGTTTAATTCCCGCCTACATGCACCATCGATATATAGTAGTATTCCGTGGTGTCTCTCGAACAAGCATGTTCTCTCGATGTCGACTCCTCTCACGCGCATGCACCTTCTCTTCCCTCCTACGGGCATTTTCTCTCTCGCACCCCATCGTTGGTGGCCTCTGCCATACACATCACCTCTCTATGATGAAGCCATGCACACTTAAATTACATCCGCCACAGAGGACCCCGGGACACACACACACTCACACATGCACACACACACACACACACGCACCCCCCCACACACTAAAACTCCATCTCTCTCACACACACACAAACACACAAACACACACACACACATGCACCCCCCCACACACTTAGACTCCATCTCTCTCTCTCTCACACACACACACAAACTAAGACTCCATCTCTCTCCCTCTCTCCTCTCTCTCTCTCTCTCACACACACACACACATACACACACACACACACCGCACACATTAAGACTCCATCTCACACACACATGCTCTAGGCGGAGCATTTATTCCTACCCCCTTCATCCAACCTTACCCGTATGATAAACAATCACCTTTATTTACTTGCATAACATGGACAGATTCCACTTTACTTTAGTAGTCAGCAAATTTATCATCCGTATACCCAAAAATGAGTTGCCGATGATGGTGTGCCTGCCATCTTGTAATACAGACCGTATGATCTATATCTGACGGATAGGAAGCAAACTATGATAATTTTACAAAAGATACCCGCACCTCTCTCCACATCATTATCTCCCGCAACCTCATTGCTTAGCAATTAAAAAGGAATAAGTCTCTGGAACAATCTAGCATGCATGGTGGCTGCTGCCGCCTGCCAGCGCAGTCCATCTCCATGCCTCCGCCCATTCCGACCACTACTCACCACCACGCTCCACTCCTCCTCGCCTTATCTCTCATCTTTCATTATTTCGATGACATTCTCGAGATACCAGTTTTCCGATAAAATTCTTAGGATATCATTAGTTTTTACACATGGGATTACTCCTGCATGGGTCAATCACAACAGGTGTTTTGTAAAAAAAATGCATATTGATGTTCCGTGCAATGCACGAGAATCTTGCTTGTAATTATATAACGCAAATCACGAGCAGGAAGTGACATTTTTTTGCCACAACCACGTTAACATGGCCACGTAAATCACGAGCAGGAAGGAGAAGGGAAGCGGGCTGTGGAGTAATGTTTTTTACCACAATTTCTTAGGAAACTGAGTGCAATAATTGAGTAGTTTTGCAAACTACCATTACTACTACACCTGAAATGGTTCAAAACCTATACTCCCTTGCCAGCGCGTGCTTCCCGCGTGAAACGGTCAGCGTCGCCTGGAGCTTCAGTGCCGCATTAATGCCCGGCCAGAGCGGAGGCGACCTCTCACTGGCGCCGGCTTTGAAGTGGCGCGATGGCTGAGAGAGCGCGGTGCACGCGACTGCTCCGCGTTGAGACTGGCCATAGACCCTGTTTGGATCCATGGGTTAGAGTTAGTTTGAGATAGTTGGGGCTCAAATATCCCTAAAGTATCGAAGCATGAGGGTTTAAATTGGAGCAAGTTGCACCGAACCCACCAAAAAAACAATCCCACCCAAGAGGTGCTAACTGGAGATAGTTCTCATTGGGACCACTGAAAAATCACTTTTCTCTCTCCATGAAGTGCATTTATTGTCAATCTAACCCTTTCACCCAAACACCTCTTTGGCTACAGTTAGTTCAGGGTTAGTCATGAGTTAGTCTAACCTCTAGCTAAGTTAGAGTATCAAACAGGAGCAGTATAGGACATGCAAGTTGCTCAAAGCATATAGGTAAATTCGTACGTGAAAGGATTTTTTTTCTTTTTCAAAACGGAACGTGAAAGGAATTTTTTTTAGAATGCTCTTGGCATGTCCCTAACATATGATAGTTAACCGACCTCAATAGACGGCAGAAATGCCAGCCCGCCGCACTTTGATAGAGACGAGGAGGGAGAAGCGATACAGGCTGCTGGATTACTAGAGATAGGTGTCGCACGGAAGCCAAGAAATATGGTGATAGAGTGGGTTAGCCATGTACTAGTATGATGTAACTACACTGGGCTGCCATGTTTCGTACTCTTCCAGTCCACTGTGGAGATGATTGGTTAATTTTATATCGCTGAATAATATTAAATATTATGAGTGCAGATGCTCCACCACGAGGTTCCTTGATCCTTCTCGGTCGTCCGGAATCTATGTTCTTCCACTCTATTTTTTTTACGTGAGCTTTGTTCATCCTTTTGCCAACACGCGAGACATCTAGCATCAAGGCGCACGTGTTATGCAACGATCGTTCCATCTATATGAAGAACACGTGGCACTGGAACTACAAGGCGGACATGTACCCAGGAGTGGACGTACGAACCTGAGTAATGTAGCGCAGTAAGTGAAGTAGAAAGGCACAAATGGTATGAACATGCGTGGCATACATGGTGTGTTTGGTTGCGTTTTCATCTCAGCATAGTTGTTCCCTGTTCATGCATGCTCAACTCAACACCCCTCTTCATGCATGCTCTCTTCATGCATGCTTCTAGTGTATTTGTGCTAAACTAGTGTGGACTCATGCACCCTCCATACACTCTACCAAACACCCAAAAGTAGGTCGAGAAGGGAACTCTTGGGCGGCATTTGTCTCTTACTACGTACTACCACTAAATGTTGTACGTGCAATGCACGGTGATGTTATGGAGTACGTGTCTAAGTACTCTACTACTACTATATTAGTTGGAGGCACATATTAACTTTTATATTTGTTTACGTGTATGCCCCGAGACCTTCCAACTAGACGTGTCTTTCTCTCCAGGTCGCACTTTGTATCGTTCATATAGCTAAGTACTACTACGTGTGGTCTCCGACCCAGAAGTGGAAGAAGTGGAGACGCTCTACCACGATGTTTTTTTACGCTGGGCTCTACCACGCTGTTCATGTACCACTCCTTTCGCTGACGTGTGGGACATCCAGCATGTGCCGTGTTTGGCACCATTCGTCGTAAGAGTTGAAATGCTAGCATTCATCAGAAATAAATAATAATTATAAATCGGCAGTGATACTATTTTTTTGCGAACCAATCAGCAGTGATACTATACCATGTGGTTTCCTTGCTCCTCGATATCGGAAAGAATACTTCTGTTCACCAACATGTGGGACGTCGACCATCCTGGTCCACTTGCCATGCATGCAGAACTCCAAGGGAGAGTCACCCAGGTCGTCGCTCCGCAATAACAATGAATAATGAGCCGTCAAATAAAAGGCCCACTTCCCACTTTGAAGTTGCTCGGACGAAGGAACCATCATGACTTCGTTGAATTCCGCTTCTTGAAGAAAACTACTGTACCAGCAGTACTACTAGGTACAGTATTTACTCCAACAGAGGCCTCCTTGCGTTCATAGGATAGGAATACGAAAATCATAGGAAGTGAGATGACATGCATGTCAATTCCTATAGAGAAAGAGATGCCATTTGATGCATAGGATAGGAATTTTTCCACTTAGTCTAGGCTAATGTACTGGTAATTTGCTCTAAAAACTACAGTAGTAA
The DNA here is from genome assembly GCF_018294505.1 of Triticum aestivum. Lineage (NCBI taxonomy): Eukaryota > Viridiplantae > Streptophyta > Magnoliopsida > Poales > Poaceae > Triticum > Triticum aestivum. The sequence goes on along the minus strand of NC_057801.1, from coordinate 222,150,939 downwards.
CTAGTAGTACTGGTACATACTCGTACTCAGACACAGACACACACACTAACTACTAGTACTACTACTTCTCACATGCTGGCCAGACACCGTCGTTCTCCTTCTCGGCTTTGTCGGCGACACCCCACCGTGCTTGGATCTCTGCCGACCTCTGCGCAGCAGCGCGTGCGTCCTTTTCTTTCTTGTGGCGGCGGGCCTCTCTTTTCTTGAGTGCTTTCTGAATTTTCCGCTCCCTCTATGCGGCTTTGGCCGCCTCTTGCTCTACCGCCCATTCGGCCTTGGCATCTTCAAATTCCTCCCACATAGTTGTGAGGTCGCGAGCGGCGATGAACTCGGCACAGTGGGATGCCATCACTTCCCTACCATTTTGTGTGCGTTCGTGGGCGGCGAGGAACTCGGCGCGGCGGGATGCCATCGCTGCCTTACCGGTTAGTGTGCGGCGCGGTGGCATGAACGACGCTTGGTGAGAGCTCTGGGGTGGAGTGGCCGGACAACCGTATAGTGCATTGGTTTGTCAAGAGCTCAAGGACAGAAGACGAAGCAAATTAGGATTCCCCTTCAATCCTGGTCATTTATTACCGAGTAAAATGCATTGGCGGTCACCGAACTTGTCTTGATAGCTCACTTTGATCATTGTATACGAGATATGGTGATTATACGGTCGCTGGCTCAGCGTATAGCTCCGTATTTGTATGGTTGACTAGTCAAACAGTCCGCATGCGCGTGAAACGGTCACCGTCTCTCCAGAATGTCAATGCCACATTCACTGGACTTAACTGCAGGTGCAATTGGTGTGTCACTGACATGCGGGCCAGACTCCCGTTGGGCCCACATGTCAGACACCAAAACGCATCTGCAGTTAAGTCACTGAAGCAGCGTCCGCATTCACGCCTGATGAACCTACTCCGGCGCCAGTTGTCCATCCGTCTGCCGCGGCTCATTGCCATTCGCCTGCTATATTAACTTGAACCCCAGCTCCCAGCCATAGCCAAAGACCCACACTTATTCTCCTCTGGTCCCTTCCTTCTGTCGGCACCACTTCAACCATGGCCTCGTGGCACTCCGAAGCTCTCTTGGACGTACTGTCGCAAGAGCAGACGAGGGACATCGGCGGCTCCGCTCCGGGCACGCTCCAAAGCTCTCTTCGACGTACTGTCGCAGGAGCAAACGAAGGAGATCGCCGGCACCCCCCTGTCCGCCCTCCGCCGCCACGACCATGAAGCCGGCGCGCGTGCGCGGGCATAGCCGGCAGCGAGGAAGAGTAGTACACGGTAGGTCACCGCCGCTCTGGTCCCGGGAAGGCCCCCGCTACTCCACTCAGTCGACGCCAAGCTTGGTGGGATAAACATCGGCGGCCGATTAGCCGCTTGACGGCGACGTGGAGGCGGAAATCTTCATAACCTTGTGCTCCGGCTGGAGGAGGTGGTTATCGAGGCAGATGAGGAGGAGGCAAAGGCAATGGCCGGCTTTCTCGGGTTCATGGTCGGACTTGGTGGTCGGGCGGCGGCGATTGTTTAGATTAGGTTTATAGTAGGTTTAGTACGGTTTGTGCGAAATATGTAATGAATTTCGTCCAGTTTGTAGGAAAAGGTTTCGAAATGTAATGAATTTCATTCGGTTAATTTCATCCGGCTAATTTGAAATTTTCTTTGTTTGCATGAATTTCGTTCGGTTAGTTCATATAGTTGTCAAAAGGTATGCGGGAAGCATCGGATCACATCCATCAATGTCCTCGGACAGATGCCGGTGTAAATTTGTGGGCCAGCGCTGGAGATGCCCTAACTATCATGCTATAATCGCTAACAATCCTCCATCATTTGGCAGGGAACAGTTATCCCTCGATCAAAATAAGATCCGCGGCATTTCGCACTCCTCCCGCGTACGAGTGTAAACTCTTGCTTACATAAAAATGGAGCAAGTGGACGGCACTGTAGCACGTCATATCACTTGAACTAGCCCGCCTAACGAGCGGGAAAGCACCGCCCTCGTCATTTTGTTCTGGATTTCTACCGATCGATCGCGCGAAAATGTTACACTTCGCTAGTTCTAAAGGAAAAGGCGACACACTTACGACTCATACGCGTCGCAACCCCGACAGTCCGGCTCGCACGCCGCTCACCAAAGGGGACACGCGTTGTCTTGTAATTTCACTGACATGTGGGACCGTAATTGAATAAACCGTCGATAGCCGAAATCTACTCGCTCGGCGGGCGTCGGCTGAGAAGAGAGAAACAGGGGAGGGAGAAGAGATCGCCCGCCCGCCGCGCATGGACTCCAAGAAATATATGGTGATAATGTGAGGTGGGCCGTGCTGGAGTCCGGACCGCTTCCGGAGCACGCTCTCACCGCCCTGGCCCCTCAAGACGCCAGCTGCATGCATAGCAAGTAGTCCCCGCTTATGTGGAGGAGAGAGAGGCATTGACAAAGTCAAGGAGTAACAGTGGAGACAATAGCTTTCATAAAAAATAAACAATGAATACTCGTTGCTCGTCCTCTATATCGGAAAGAATACTTTCATCCGCCGACATGTGGGACGTCGACCATCCTGGTCCACCTGCCATGCACAAAATTATCCTGGTCTACCCCGGTCGTTTCGCAGGCCCAACCTTTTCCACCGTAAGTTGTTCGGACGAAGGAACCATCATGACTTCGTTGAATTCTGCTTCTTCAAGAAAACTTACTGTACCCGCAATACTGCTACCACACACGAAGACTGGACGACACTATACCACGTCATATCACTAAAACCCACTAGGCCAAACTAGGCCGCCTAGGTCATCTATTTTGGAACGGAGGGAGTACGTCTCTACACTGCTATGATTTTGTGTTGCACGTTCTCCGTAATTTTGCTACGATTTTCCTACCCTATGAACCAAATGAGACCTGAATGTATGTCTACTATTGTCTGATCGATCGCTAAGCCTACAATTTTGGGAGCTAGGGCTATTGGTCGATCAAAGAGGGATAAGTATAAGCGTACCACGAGCTCATCAGCCCCAACGTTTCTCTTCGGTGAGTGTTTTGCAAGTACTATAGCTCGCACAGTAGCTAGCCTACTAACACCAAGAATCATCAAACAAGCCCTGCTGATATGATAAATAGTTCAAACTTACATCTAAGCATGCCATATATTACATCAAAAGCTGGTGAGGATACATCTGTTTGCATAACGCGGAGAGGGTTCGCATGATTCATCGCATGATTCACTATCAAACAAAAGTAGCAAGATCCGCCCACACAAGACAGTGCACTAGCCCTAAGATCGATGGTTTGATAACACGCATCGTTCTGGTAATTAAACACAGGGCAATGCAAACTACCCTGAAGGATTAGCGCGACCAACTATTTCTTGTCATCGATCTCTCGAGCAATGACCACAGCACAGACAGCGGCATGGGAATCAACTTCTGGGGCGATGTCCACAGGGCTGACCGCGACATCGGAATTGATCTCTGGGGCGATGTCCACAGGATGGACAGCGGCATCGGAATCGATCTCCTGTGCGATGCCAACAGGACGGGCCACGACATCGGAATCATCAAGGACAACCACCGGCACCTACACAACACTAACATATTAGCAAGCACATTGCAAATAATCAAAAAGCAAGCACATTGCAAATAATCAAAAACCACAACTATGGTAATAAGCCATTATTTTTTACCTTGTGCAGCTCAGCGGGGGATCTCATCCCTCCGGGGGCCATCTCCTCGTCCTCGATGGGGGCCATCACCTTGCTAGGGGAATACTGCTTCTCAACAGCGACTATCTCCTCAAACTCGGTCTTGAGCCTCACATAGGTGGCAATCAGAGCTCCTGGGGTAGGCACGGTGGGGCCCTTGCTGTTCTTCCAACTTTCTATGAGGAGTTCGTCCGCCAAAGTCCTCAACTCTTTGGCCAGTGCTTGTTTCTCGGAGTTCTTCGTCTCCATGGGTTGGCCCACCAACATGGTCAACTCGTTGGTCGGTGCTCGCTTCCTGGAGATTGCTGTCTCCAGTGTGTTGTCCGTCGACAACTCTTTGCCCAGTGCTCCAGGATCCGTCAATGAACTTACAAACAAAAGCAATTGAAATGAAACCACAATCGCAATGAAAACAGGAAAAGAATAGGATGTGAGAATCGGTCGATGCTTCCCAAAAAGAAGATTATTGGAATGAAAATATAGCAGCATAACTGACTCGCCCACCTTTCCTTCTTCAGTAGAGAAGAAAAATGGCAGAAGTGAGTAGCCTGGAGTGAGGTTTTCTTCAAGAAAGTGAAGAAAGGGCTTGAACGAGCGTTCCAATGAAATGATGGTTGCTTCGTCCAGTCCAACTTGGAGGCCACCTTACCACTGCTGGTAAAGGTGTGGGTTTTGTGATATGACGGGTCATGACGGCCACACCGGGGTGACAGGTGAGTCTCGACTGTAGGACCTCGCTGTGATTTGGTGTATGCCACGCGGGCCCGGATGCTTTGAAATGTTATTAACTTGATTTTAGTCTCTTTAGTATTTTGATCCAAGCATGGATGAGGCTAACAAGTTTTAGTCCCACTACTTTTAGTCATGAGACTAAAACGTATCCAAGCACTCTCTCAATATTGTGCACCGCGACCAAGGCGGAGAGGAAAACGAGAGAACTACATAATTAAAGCATGAGTTTAATTAGGGTAGTTTTGTAAAGTACGAGATACATTCCTCCAAACGCAAAATGCCTTGGTTCATGAGATTTGAGATTTGAGCCCTATAAACCGGAAGGGAGGGGGTACTGCACACGGTGTAGTCCAGTCACTTGTTTTTTTAGCCGAAGTCTAGTCACTTGTTGAAATCTCTAGAATGGCAAATACTCCTTTCTGGTTTACAGGTCTATACTACTCCCTCTGTCTAGGTGTGTAAGTCATCTTACGAAAACCAAATAGTCCCAAAACACTTAGGCGCGGTGCATTAACTTCTACCTTGTTTCTTGTTTCTTGACATACGTATCAACCAATAAGAGATGAGAGGTGTGCATGCTTTTAATGACTTGCAATGGCTAGTTCATTGCATGGAATGCTATTAATTAGCAAATAAACATTGGTGAACCACTACAGGAATCTGCTACTTTGCCATCTGCCACGGCGAACGGCAAAGGCATGGATGGCAGACGGCAAAGACCTTTGCCGTCAGCCGCGGACGGCAAAAGGTGACGGCAAAGTAGGGGACGGCTAAGAGCTACGTTGCCGTCTGCTTCGGGCAGCTGACGGCAAAGGGTCCTTTGCCATCAGCAGCGGACGGCAAAGAAGATGGACGACAATAAATGCACTGTTACTCTGTTAGGTGGTTACGGCAGGCCTTTACCGTCCGCTGCGGACGGCAAAGCCTTCGCCGTCAGCCACTGTAGGCAAACTGACCAAATTGGTCAGCCTCCCAGGAAGCACAGTTGCCTGCCACGTGGCCTCTTTGCCGTCCGCTGCTGATGGCAAAGATCCCTTTGTCGTTAGTGGCAGACGGCAAAGAGCCTGATCCAACAATTTTCACAGCAAATATATATGACATATATAGATATATTTAACAGCAAACATTCACATATCTAGCACATAATTCCATATACATATTACATAGCAAGTTCCATCAAGTTCCATCCATACACATTGTTCCATATACATATTACATAGCAAAGTTTCATCAACATAGCAAGTTCTATCATAGCAAGCTAGATACAATGCAAAGTTTTAGCAAAGAAAAAGCAAGCACTCCATCATAGCAAGCTAGCTTCCATGAAGTGAGTGAAATCTGCAAAATGGTAAATAAGAAAGTTAGAAATAGGTGAATAGAACAAGAAGAAGACTAGAACAAGAAGTATATGTCATTTATGAGCTAACTTAGGTGAAATGGATCATATATGAGCTAACTAAGTTGAAATGGGTTGTTCATGAGCTAACTTTGGTGAAATGGATCATTTATGAGCTAACTTAGTTGAAATGGGTCATTTATGAGCTAACTAAGGTGAAGGGCATCGTTTTTGACCTAAGTAAGGTGAAATGGATCGTTTTTGAGCTAACTTAGGTGAAATGGAACATTTATGACCTTTTATGAGCTAACTTAGTTGAAATGGGTCGTTTATGACCTAACTTAGGTGAAATGGATCATTTAAGAGCTAGTTTAGGTGAAATGGATCGCTTTTAGCTAACTTAGGTGAAATTGATCGTTTTGGAGCTAACCTAGGTGAAATGGGTCATTTTGGAGCTAACCTAGGTCAGATGGGTCATTTTGGAGCTAACCTAGGTGAAATGGGTCATTTTAAAGCTAACCTAGATAAAATGGATCATTTATGAGCTAATCTACTAAAATGGGTCATTTCAGAGCTAACTTGGATAAATTGGATCACTTGTAAGCTAACTAAGGTAAAATGAGTCATATTAGAGCTAACTTAGGTAAAATGGATCGTTTATGAGCTAACTAAGTTAATTATGCAATTTTGACATAAGTAAGCTTATTAAGTCATTTTGAAGGAAAGGAAGCTAACTCTAGGTCATTATGGTAAGCATATTGGAGGAAATAAAGCCAAGTCTAAGTCTAGAGAAACTTACCGCAATCAGGGAGGTGTAGGAGCGGGCTGGCTCGTGCCGGTAGCTGGAGAAGGATCATGTGATGCGTTTCTAGAGTTAAGCTGCACCAAAGATCATTTCCAATGTCTTGTTAGCATTACGACACTCAAATGTTAAGACTAGCAAGTAATGTCCATTCAAATTAAACTCACCGTGCTCCCAGGAGCAATCACTGGCATCAGCGGAGCGGTCTGACCGGACTTCTCACACACAGACTGCACATTTGGTTTTCACAACAGAGTCATACTAGTTAGTAATGAGACTCAAATGTTAAGACTAGCAAGTAATCTGCATAAGAAACTTACCACAAGGAGCTCATACATGGCCCTTTCTTGCATGTCATTCCGTGCCCTCTCCTCCTCCAACATTTTTGTCGTCCTCTCCTCCAACTCCCGCTGCCTCTCCGCCGCCTCCGCCAGAAGTTTTTCCGTTCTATCTCTCTCACTCTGTATAGAAGCCTGCAACACCACTCACATGACCATTTGTAATCATTGATGGAAGCGCACAAAATATAATGGAGAAAGATAGCTGAGTACGTATAACTAACCTTGATGGCGAGTTGGACTGGCCGTTCATGAGGCCTTATCTCAGGAGTGGAGCTCGACTGGCGCGCCTTGATCTCCGGGAGAGTGCTAGGACAACGGATAAGTCCATATCCCATGGCTATGGAGCCATGGGACCTCCCGCCACCAGATATCATCAGCAACTCTGTATCAATGGGACCCTGGCTTGGGTTAAAGTCCTCCCCTTTCCTCGCCTTCCCCTGATCTCTATATTGCATGAGCTTTTCGTGGGCGGAGATGTTGGTGAAGTTCTTTGGATCATCGAGGTCAGACGCAGAGAATGCCTTGACTTTCTTGTAAGAGCCAGTGTGGGCCATGGCATACAGGTCGTACACCTCTGGCACCTTATCCGCCTTATTGTAGCGTGCCTGAAAGAGAGAAACAAAGTCAATTAGTAATTAAAGGGCTAAAGCTAGAATGATGAATGAATTGCATGAATCATGAAGCAAACCACATACCCAGTTCCGCCCGTAATGAAATAAGTTGGAGCTGCCTTGGTGGTGTGGCACACCTTCCATTTGGGCACGTTTGTCCTTGGCCTCGTTGTGGGTGGCCAGCCATTCTTTTGAGCACCACCCATTGACCAACACCTCCCAACAATCCATCCGATCCGCACACCATCTCTGAGGGGCCTAAGTTAGAAAACAGAAACTTCAGCGCTACGGCTATGAATTACTAAATAAAGGAATTAAGTACAAGGCCTTAAGAATTACCTTCATGTACTGCTCCTTACTCAAGAAAATATCGCGGCAATCCTGCTTGGACTTCTTGATACCACGGTCGGCGTAGTAGTCTCGAACAGACTACACCCGAGCCTCATGCCGTCAGTTCTGAAGTAGGAGCTTGCACTCCTTGTGGATAACATCTGCCGCCGCCTCCTCGTATCCCTCCTCACACCCGTAGAATGTCTGCAATCAAATGAGACAATATTGATTAGTACAACTAGTCGTCAACCCGTGTATCAACACGGGCTAGTGATTTCCACATTTGTATATACTGAAATAGAATGAGGAACATATTTATATATTTACCCATGACATGATAATACAGAAAAAGATGATATTAATATTTGATCCAACCGAAGGATTACTACTAACTAATCGTACGCATGCACAGTATCACACAATCAATGTAATTGTGTGGTATGAAATAACCTTATATATATTTGTATGTACTGAAAGTTTCATAGTTTGGCTCATACGACATGAACCTAATTAAATTAAGAAGGATGCAATCAAAATGGTAAGGACAACATCTAAGAGAAGTTATCGCTTTATTTTGAATAATATCAGAAAGTTTGGTTCATACAATATCGTTGAACACTCAGATTTCATAGCTGGACAGTAAGTTTGTGTTAACCTACAAAAATCTAATCCAATTGTACCTCATAGAAGTAAATATTCTGGCTCTTAAATTTGGAGGAGATATAAATGTATGTAGAATTAGTGTATTTTGAAAAAAAAGAGGTTTGGTCTAAAGAATTATTGATGTGCATCCAAATTCATTTTTTTTCAAATTAACAGTTCTTTTTGCGTAAGAGCAAAAAAATTATAACGTTTTACTTCCGCAAATAAACGAAACCAATAGCCTGAGATTTGCCTTTTAGGAACAACAATTGTCAGCCCTTATGAAGCAAAAGGAACTGAAAATTTTAGTCCTACTTGAGCTCAGCCTAACAGATGTACGGAGAATGACCTTGAGTAGGTAATAATCGGTGTGGAGAAAATGCATGGTATTTATTTATTTATTTATTTTGTGGGATAATACATGGGATTTAAGGTAACCTCATCCTGAACCTGATGAATCATGTACTTATCCGTGATCTAATTTTCACGAAAGGCAATATATTAGGTCTTGCGTGCTTCTCCCCATGGTACTATTTTTAGACTCGATTACAGTGCATAGGCTCCATAATAGTGTATAAACAAATTTTGTAAACCAGAAGACAAAAGGAAGTAGATGTAGCATACATGATTCTGGAAACACACCAGTGAATATCTCGAGTAGCACTACTTCTTAATCAAATCATCAAATTGGCATATATTTATTATGACCATTGTTACTCTGAAACTATTTCCTACAGTATTGAAAAGATTTGACATTTTTGTTTGCATGAGGTCAAAGATGAATCAGTGAACATGTACTAATTTCCCCCCAAAAGCAAATCACTACTGCAATTTGACACACTAAAAGGAGGCATGCATTCACACCAATGCAACGTGAAGGCTAGGTGCAGCTTCGGCAAGAGGATCAAAACCTGTGAGATGCAAACATATGAAGTATCGACAGAACTGCCACCGCATAAACAGCTCAAAATATCAATCTAGCGTCTGTGTGCATGTGCGCCGTCTCGGTCGTTCATGCTGATGGCTCGACCCAGCATGCTGCCACGGAAAATATTCTGTAGAGCATAGGCTTTGGGACACCCCCTTATCTAGCCACTCATTTTTGCATCGCGATTCATGCGAGTATATTTATCTTTTTTGTTTCTCCCATATAAAACAACATATGAACTTCAAACTTGGCAGCTCAACAAAACATTCTTAATAGAATGTGGAAAAACACTTTCAGAATTTTTTGTGCAATATAAATACTAAAAAGTACATTTTTTAATACAAAAAATCTAATTTCGTATATTTATGTTTGACCAAAAAATCTGAAAGTTTTTTCTCACATTCTAGTTAGAACGTCTTGGTGTTTTGCAAAGTTTGAAGTTCATATGTTGTTTTAATTTGAAGAAACAAAAAAGAGAAAATCAGATGTACAAAGTTAGTTGTCTAGCACGGATCTCAAAGCAATATTGAAGGGTAAGGATAAGGGGTGTCCAGAAACCCAAGCTCTAAAAATCCGCGTCCATGCTGCCACCATCTGAGTGTCTACACGATACAAATAAACTTGTACAAATGCGATTAATCGACTCGAACCATGTTGTGAACTGTACATGTTTCAGGAATATTGAAATTACAAGTACATAGTGTTATGTACTGTCTTTGTTGTACAGTTCTATACTGAAGATTTGTAGTAAAACAACTTCATGGAAGAACTCGAGTTAGTCCATCCAAATTTATTGCAGTACGCTATGCACCCACAGAATATCTATCTTTATGAAGTGTGGATGTAACATCAACGTTTAGGAAAGGATATTAGAGATAATTACATGAGTACATATATCACGCTATGCACTATTGAAGCAACACTTTTTGAATTGTTTGAATGCTTCAGAACCTACAACCATAATAATGAATCAAAATCTGACATCCACGTTGTTGAAAAATTGCTATCTAAAAACTTGTTAACCAAGAACTCCTATTAACTAAACAGAAAAATAACTAATTCTAGTAGAGAGGTTTGGAAAAATCGCGATTGTATGAGGCATAGGTGAATCGATCTTATACAAAGCATTATACTCAGTAGCTCATACAAAATTGAAATTTCTTGGGAAGGAGTAGAGTACCTAAAAGGGATAAGGGTAGATTGAGGGAATAGCTTATGGCTGCTTTATGTCAAATTCCTCTTATGCTTTGATCTGACGACTCTAAAGTGTGAGCACTTACTTGGGTATTTTCCGTCTGCAATCCGACCATCAGTGCAGAGTGCATGAGCCCAGGCAGTGTTGTAGAAACAAACATGGGAAGTTGGTGCCGTGGAGATGCATAATTCGTATGACATGGAGAGGTCTCAGGAGGAACATGTGCAGCTGCTACTCCTTGTGATGGTGAACGTGGTGAGTTCCCCTTACTGATCGAAGCTCATCATCGAGAATGTTTTCTTTTCCTTTTTTCTATTTTGAGGGCATCGGTGGAAGATCCGGGAGAAGAAGCATGCGCGTCTGGGGAGCTACAAAAGCACATCTTTTCATCGAACGGTTATAGGTAGATCGATGGAAGCAGGCCACTCATACTTTTGGCATAAAGTACACTATAAAATACTTCTAAATCTAGATGCAGAAGTTCCAGCAGTTAGTTATATATTGATACACGTGTCTTACTAACTGCAGCTTCTGTTTTCACGTCCATGGAGTGAAATTTCAACTATGGAGCACATCATATGCTAAAAAGGAAAAAATTGCTATCTAAGAACAAACACATGATATTGAACACACTAAACTAATGTTGAGAAATCGAGATAGACCTTATAATACCAATTAGTAAGTACTGCTAACAGAATGTGACAAAATTAATCATAATATTCTTTTTGAAACATAATTGCTTTCAATAATAATCCCAAATGCCAAATTGTATAGAGTACAAAATTCAATGTCAAGAATTCTTCTGCCATTTCCTTCTCATACTGTATAAAGAATATCACAACAATGGAGCGGCATTAACTAAACACCAAGAAATATTAGAGCACCTTAAGAATACCTAAATTAGACATTAAGGGAAAAGTACCATGCTTTTAACCATGGCCACAGCTTCCATGATGCCAGTACTTTGCACAATAGAAACAATGGCATGTTATGGTTGACACTGAAAATAAGAGACTGAACATACATGCATCATTTAGTAGAATAAAAATTCTTAGCACTGAAGAGGAAAGAAGAGAAACATAAACATATCATGTTAGCAAAAAACATGATGCACACTTACCGTCCTGCTGCGAAAACTAAAATCCACATTGATGATATTACAAATTAAAGAGCTAACTGAGAACCAAAAATTAGAGCAAAACTGTCGAGTTACAAACACAGTAGAAATTTTATTTATAAATATAGGCACTACAAAGTCAACATCAGTCTTGATTTACCTCATGTTAGCCTTTAGGTCCCATCCTATGCAAAAGTGAATGGATCAGCAAAAACATGATGACAGTGTTCATACTGAACAGTCGTGTGCAACCAACAACAAAAAGAGAAGGTGCAGCATGGAAGATACCTGCAAAGCAGACCCTGCAGTACATAATTGATGCAACATCGTCCATCATGTATGGTGTTTTGGGCCTTGGGGTCTAGCAGGCTGGAAACACCCATGGGCAGCAAAGAAAAGGAGAAGGCGATGGAGAGATGTTTCAGCCCCAGGTACGTCGAGAGCAGGCCCTCACACAGAGAAGGCCACCGGTCCATGACGTTCTGGGCAGGGCCGTGCATCGCCCGTTAGAGCGTGGTAGAGAGAAGATACGGGGGAGGATGCGCTGCCCGCAACAGCAGCAACTCGAGCCTGGACCTGGATCCAAATTTGATGGGAGCCGAGAGGATGACGGCGGCATGATATGGAGATTCAGGAAGGGGAGAGGGTAGGGGAGATATTGATTTTTTTCTGTGATGTGGATATTGAAATAGGGGAGGGTCGGGAGAGGTAGAGATTGTTATTTTTTTGCATGATGTGGAGATTGAACAGGAGTGGGTCGGGGAGAGAAAGAGATTGATTTGTTTTTCCTTTTTGCGTGAGGTGGAGATCGAAACAGGGAGGATCGGGAAGAGATAGAGATTGATTTTTTTTTCTTTTTCTTTTTGAAAGTTGTTGGGAGGAGATTGATTTTTTTTGTAACGTTACGGTTAGAGAAGCAATCTCGTCTTTTCATCTCTTAATCCAACGGTAATTAAGGCTTAGACTGGAGGATTAACGTGGAAACTCGGATGGTGCCTCCAATTAGTAAATATAAGATTAATAACTAGCTAGTTGAAGATTTTTAATTGTGTAAAGGAGAAATTACCCAGAACTTTTTGATCACCATGTCTGCCCTCGTCTTGCACAAGACACCGTCGATAATCTCACCCGGCGGGCCGGGGCAGCCAAGTAGTGCTCCCAACTCAATCCAACCTCTGGAAGCCGACCCTCACCAAGCAACGTGACAAACCCCGGAAAGTTTTGCCGAATGAGAACTCCAAGGACGGAGTTGGGCCGGCGGACACTTTCATGGTGGTCCCAACCCCAGCAGCATGTCAAGACCAATGCATTAGTTATTTGAAGAAACGTGAATGCAGAAGGTACAAAAAGATTAAATGCACTTACCTCTCCCCATCAGGTAAAATCAACCACCTCTGCTCGCGGGTCGCCGACAGGGACGGGAGCCGTGTAGCACCATGCTGGTAGACGTTGCCCCCCTCCTCCCCCTCCTCCTGAAGACGAGTCGGCTCCCCACCTGTTAGAAGGGAGAGAGAGATTTGGTGGAATAGTCTATGTATTGCTTGAGCCTCGTGGGCATATATATAGGAGTACATGATCAACTTGGACTACAAGACAAACAAGAATAATTCCTAGTCTATCTTATGTTTCCTAACTAATCACGATACTCAACATCCCCCCGCAGTCACAATGGTAGCGACGCAGACGGTGAGACTTGAGAAGAATCCGAAGGCAAGTCGACGGACACCCCCCCACAGTCGTAACGGTCGACGCATCGCGGGGTCGTGGCTGGAGTGAAAACCGACGAGGTTGCTCAAGCAGGCGGTAGCCCTTTGTGCCGTTTGTCGAGGTAGCCGAGAGCGGAGGGTGGTGTAGCCGTGGTCGAGGTAGCCGTGCGAAGAATGCCGTGGTCGATGTCGAATCGGGGTAGCCGGTGTCGAGGAAGTCGCCATGGAGCCGCGGGCGCAAGGAGGCGCCGAGTTAGCATGGGTGCATTGGTGTCGAAGTAGTGGTGCGCCATGAAGAAGATGTTGTTGACGATGCGTGGCGGTGCATTTGCCAAGCCCAGGGACACATCGTAGACGAAGGCACGCACCGGTGTTGCCACCACCAGGCATGCGTAGACGGATGAAAAAGAAGTTGACGAAGCGCCGACCAGGCTTGCCAGGCCCGGGGACACGTTGTGGATGAAGGCATGCATCGGTGTTGCCATCACCGTGCATGCGTAGACGAGGGACCTGCACGAGCTGTACGCCATGTCGGAGAAGTCGGAGGGGCCAGCAGAGAAGAACTCGACAACGATTGTGGCGTCCATCGGCTCGGGGCCGATGTCACCAACGGTGGTCGGAGTAGACGAAGTGGTCGGGGTAGATGACGGCGACGCTGACGATGGGCTGGTGCCTGGACGAAGACGAAGGGGGTGGATGGGCGGCAGCGGCGTCTACGAAGGTAGCGGCGGCGAAGGCCAAAGAAGAGCGGCGGCGAAGGTCTGACGGCAGCGGCGGCGGCTAGGTTAGGAGTGCGGCGGCGGTGCTCGAAGTAGGCGAAGAACCTTAACAGCGTGACGAAGACCGGCGCGGACGGTGGTGTTCCCGCGTCAAGGGAGACGGCGCAGCGCATACCACGGGAGGTCGACGCGCGGGGACGGCTGAGTGGACCGCGGGTCGCGGCGCTACGGCCCGAAGGGGCGACGCAGCGGCGGCAGGCGGGTCGGGGTGACGGCGGAAAGACCTCAGGGCGGCGGCGGGGACCGCGGGCCACGACGCTGCGGCCCGAAGGGGCGACGCAATGGCGGTTCGCGAGTCGGTGCAGCCGCGGGGACGGCCTCTGGGCGGCGGCGGCGACCGCGTATCGCGGCACTACGGCCCGAAGGGGCGAAGCAGCGGCGACGCACGAGTCGATGCAGCCGCGAGGAGAACCACAGGGCGGCGGCGCTGCGGCCCGACGGGGCGACGCAGCGGCAGCCCGATGCTCGATCGGTGGAGAGGCGCGCTGAACTTGGGGACGATCTTCACAGGACTTGCAGAGGCGCGCGTAACCGACGGGCCAGGTCGGTCGCACGGCGTAGATGAGGCTGATCGCGGCGGCGAGCGGGTGATCAAGCCGATCGCGCGCGAGGTAGGGGAAGCCGCTCGGTGGAGGCGTGGTGGCGGCGGAGTCCGAGATCAAGCCGGCGACGACGGACGGCGTGGGATGTCGTGCAGACAAGCTTGTCAGCACCGGCACCCAGGCTGCCAAAACAACGCTGGCGCCCGGGTAGAGAGGCCCGAGTGACCAACGGAGCAGCGGCGCCCGAGTTGAGATGGCCGACGAGCCTGACGCAGTCGTCCCGACGCAGCCGAGGACGAGACTGGCGAGGTGGACCGCCGGGCCGCCGTGCAGACCCGGCGGAGGCGGGTGATGTGGATCGATGGGCGGGCCGGCGCGCGAGCGACGGCTATGATTGGCTATCGCATGGCGCGAGGCCGCCGGGTCGGGGCGATGCAGGTGTCTCGGTCGGAGCAGGGCGGTGACGGCCGGCGCAGGGCGACGGGCGGACCGCCGCGCGGACGGCGGCTGGCCCTAACGGGCCGCCTCGGCGCGTGGCCGCCGGGTCAGAGGAGAGGCCGGCTGGTCACGCCGGGGTCGGAGTAGAGGCGCTCGGGGTCGACGGCGGCGGTGGGCGACGCAAACCGATCAAGGATAGATCTGAAAACCAAAAAGAAACCGTGCGATCAAGATGACCGGCGGGAGAGAGAAAACCCCGGAGCAAGGCTCGGGGAAAAGACTCTCTAGGGCAGCCGGTCAACGCGACCGGCGTATGAACCCTAGGTACGGGCGGCGCGGCCCCGGGCGGCGGTCATGGAGGCCGACCGCCCCGGGGGCGGCGCGCGGGTGCGGAAGCGGCGGCGGCTAGGGTTTAAGATCGACTTGCGATAGGTACCATGTTAGAAGGGAGAGAGAGATTTGGTGCAATAGTCTATGTATTGCTTGAGCCTCGTGGGCATATATATAGGAGTACATGATCAACTTGGAGTACAAGACAAACAAGAATAATTCCTAGTCTATCTTTTGTTTCCTAACTAATCACGATACTCAACACCGCCATCATCAGCATGGCCACTCGGCTCCCCGCCATCATCAGCATGGCCACTCGGCTCCTCAGGCTGACCCGACCAAGTACCCCATCCAGACGTGTGCTCCTCCGGGGTCTCGTGGGCCCAACTCTCATGGGCCGAAGGCCCGTCGACCCGAGGCTCATGGGCCGAAGACCCGTGGACCGGAGGCTCGTGGACCTTAGTCCGTGTAGCCTCCTCCTCAGACGAGTCCACCCTAGCAGTCACGTGCTCGGGTGAAACAGCTGGGGTCGGAGGCGAGGAAGGCGCCGTAAGAGCCACCCTACCTCCTCTCCCGCGACCACGTGCTCCACCTCGGCCCTTCTTCTTACCTCGTCCCCTACTGGGCACCGCGGTCGACGAAGAAGGGCCCGGCGGTGTCGCCATACTGTCGAGCAACGCTCGGCGGAGAGGTGCATGTGGAATGGAAGACCTCACACTACGCGCCGACGAAGAAGGGGCCTCGGCGCGCTCCCGACCAGCACCCACCATCTGTCAACACATGCCATGACAAAGAATAAACGAAACTATTACAACATGAAAAAAAGTACAACATAAACAACTGCACATTTAACACTACCCGATCAACACAATTATATATGATGTTTTTCATAACCAAATCGAAAAATATATGACCTAACTAATAATTCACAAATATATGACCCCGTCGGCCTCTCGAAGGCCAAAGAACACCTTTTCGGGAGGTGTCGTGGGTCAGGGTGTCGTGTCGGTGTCGGGGTCGGGGTCGGGGTCGGGGTCTCGGGGTCGGGGTGTCGGGTCGGGGTGCCATGTCGGTGTCGCGGTCGGGGTGTTGGGTCAGGCTCGGGGTCGGGGTGTCGGTGTCGGGGTCGGGGTCGGGGTCTTGGGGTCGGGGTGTCGGGTCGGGGTGCCGGGTCGGGGGCGGGGTGTTGTGTCGGTGTCGGGGTCGGCGTGTCGGTGTCGGGGTCGGGGTGCCATGTCGGTGTCGGGGTCGGGGTGTCGGGTCAAGCTCAGGGTCGGGGTGCTGAGTCGGGGTCGGGGTGCCATGTCGGTTTCGGGGTCGGGGTGTCGGGTCAGGCTCGGGGTCGGGGTGTCTGTGTCGGGGTCGGGGTCGGGGTGTCGGGGTCGGGGTCGGGGTCGGGTCAGTGTGTCGGGTCGGGGTGCCGGGTCGGGGTGCCGGGTCGGGGTCGGGGTGCCGTGTCGGTGTCGGGGTCGGGGTGCCGTGTCGGTGTCGGGGTCGGGGTGTCGGGTCAGGCTCGGGGTCGGGGTGTCGGTGTCGGGGTCGGGGTCGGGGTGTCGGGGTCGGGGTGTCGTGTCGGGGTGCCGGGTCAGGGTCTTTTTTCCTTTTCTTCTTCTTCCTCTTCTTCCTTTTCTTCCTTTTTTTCCTTCTTCTTCTTCTTCTTCTTCTTCTTCTTCCTCCTCCTTTCCTTTTTCCTTTACTTCTTCTCCTCCTCTCCTGTTTTCTTCTTCTTCTTCTTCCTCTTCTTCTTTTTTCTTCACCTCCTCCTCTTCTTCTTCTTCCTTTCCTTTTTCTTCTCCTTCTTCTCCTCCTCTCCTGTTTTTATCTTCTTCTTGTTCCTCTTCTTCTTTTTTCGTCTCCTCCTCCTCTTCTTCTTCTTCCTTTCCATGTCCTCTTCTTCTTCTCCTCCTCTCCTGTTTTTTCTTCTTCTTCTTCCTCTTCTTCTTTTTTCTTGTCCTCCTCCTCTTCTTCTTCTTCCTTTCCTTTTTCCTCTTCTTCTTCTCCTCCTCTCCTGTTTTTTTGTTCTTCTTCTTCCTCTTCTTCTTTTTTCTTCTCCTCCTCCTCTTCTTCTTCTTCCTTTCCTTTTTCCTCTTCTTCTTCTCCTCCTCTCCTGTTTTTTTCTTCTTCTCTTCCTCTTCTTCTTTTTTCTTCTCCTCCTCCTCTTCTTCTTCTTCCTTTCCTTTTTCCTCTTCTTCTTCTCCTCCTCTCCTGTTTTTTTCTTCTTCTTCTTTTTCTTTCCTAAAACTGAACTAAATCTAAAACTAAACCTAAATCTAATCTAAACATAAACCTAAAACTAAAAAAACAGAAAAAAAAGGAAAAAACTAAATCTAAACCTAAAACTAAACTAAAACTAAACCTAAACCTAAAACTAAACCTAAAACTAAAACTAAAACTAAATCTAAACTAAACATAAACTTTAAAATAAAAAAAACAGAAAAAAAGGAGAGGTAGAGCTCACCTGGGCCGGTGGAGGAGGTGGCCGGTGGAGAAGGGGGGCGGGGCGGTCTAGGCGGCGGCGCTGGTCCCAGGGCGGTGGGGCGCGGGGGGGCCGGGGCGCGGTGGCGCCGACACGGCAGGGCGGCGGGGTGACGGGGCGGGCGGCCGGTGGAGCGACGGCGCCCGGGGCGGTGGGGCGCGGGGGGCTGGGTCGCCGGGGGGCCTGGGCGTGGCGGCGCCGAGACGGGGCGGGGGGCCGGGGCGACGGGGCGGGCGGCCGGTGGAGCGACGGCGCCCGGGGCGGTGGGGCGCGGGGGGGCGGGTCGCCAGGAGGCCTGGGGCGACGGGGCGGTGGGGCGACGGGGCGGGTGACCGGTGGGGCGGTGGTGCGACCGGGCGGCGGCGAGTGGTGGGGGCGGCGGCGCGCGTGTGTGGGAGGGAAACAGAGAGAGAGAGGGGGGTGGGGCGCGCCGGCCGTTAGCTAGGTACGTTTAATCTTTTCCGTCCGCCACCTTTGCCGTCCGCTAATGTGCGCTTTGCCGTCAGCTAGCGGACGGCAAAGAGGGGGGCCGTAACGTATTTTTGAACCAGCTCCTTAGTGGGCCCCCCCTCCCTCTTTGTCGTCCGCTAGCGGACGGCAAAGATTCTTTGCCGTCGGCTAGCAGACGGCAAAGAACAGGCTGATGGCAAAGGCTTTCTTTGCCATCAGCCAGTTCTTTGTCGTCTGCTTTCAGGTAGCTGATGGCAAAGAGCTTCTTTGCCGTCCGCTAGCTGACGGCAAAGAGCTGGCAGATGGCAAAGTAGCTGATTCCAGTAGTGACCCCAGGAGGAAATGGTGCTAAGCGCGTGGACCTATGCAGAATGAGTATCAATCAATGGATAATGGAGTTTAATTGTTAAACAATAGCAATTTTGTCTCTTGCAAGAGCCTGGCTAGTACTCCAAGGAACCGCACCACACGAGCGTTCGCAACTACCACGTTCGGTTTGCACTTGGCTTTTCGCCCCTTCGAGAAGACGAACAATGATGTTACTCCTACTTCTACAGTATCGAATCCACTGCTGCATGTCCGTCCACCTCGTACGGGAGGGATAGCTTTTAGCGAAAGCTTCTACTTATTACTCCTGCCTTTGCGTCCATGACAGGTGGGCCCAACAGGTGGTTGGCCCACCTGTCATGCAGCCAAAGGCAGGTGCAGTTAAGGCACCGAAGCTCAGTCTGCGAGGGAGAGAGTGTCGTAGTAATCAAATTTCTCGGGCTTGTACGAGTTGACGCGACACATCAAAGCACTGCATTCGATAAAAGTCTTTTTACACATTTCAAATGGGCTACTTCGTATGTAGGACTAGACATATTCTACTTCGTATGTACTCCCTCCGTTCCAAAATATAAGTCTTTTTAGAGATTTCACTATGAACTACATACGAAACAAAATGAGTGAATCTACACTCTAAAATATGCCTATATACATCAGTATGTAGTATGTAGTGGAATCCCTAAAAAGACTTACATTTAGGAACGGAGGGAGTTGTCACTTGTTGCAATCTCTAAAAAGACTTATATTTGGAAACGGTGGGAGTACAACGCATGCATGCATGCCGTGACTTTCATTTTGATACTTGCATGTGTTGAATTGATGCACCTTGCCAAATTTTGACTATAAATTTAACTAACCAAATTTTCATGCATGTCACAAAAAATCACGGGGCTGCTTGAATTGTGACTACGTTTGTCTTATGTTGCCACATTATTTTTCCCACACTTGGCACACTTGAATACCTGAGTTGCTCAAATTGTTAGACACACTTTGGCTTGCCTAAGGGAATCTTGCCACAATTTTTGTGTCTATGACATGTGGGGTTCACTGCTAATAAAAAAATTCTTGTCTTAGGTGTGGCTAATAAAAAAGACTTATATTTAGGAATGGAGGGAGTAGAAAATATAAATAATAATGCATGTTGGGGCAACCCACGTTTCCGCTAATTTTAGCCGTGGGCTTGTTTACAATTTTTACGAGGGGGTGGTTGTTCATTTAATGGAGGGACTTGTAGTACTACCAGACTTGAACGATACAAAGTGCGACCTGGCACACCGTAACACCACTTGGAACAAGCGGGTAGCTATCTCAAAAAACAATCAACAACTAAAAAAACCGCGACCTGGCATGTAGTAGTACACAATTTTAAACGATTGTTTTGATGGAGTGAAAAAGGAAAACTACCCCACTACTTATATATAGGCCGGAGCCTCCACGCTTGCTTGCTAGGGCTGCTCTATTCACACACTCTCATCCTCTCCAGATCTAAACAAGATAAGGGTAGTAACCTTGTCTTTCTCCCTTCAAAAACACTGGCTTTCTATCCTCACCGCTGGTTATAGATCCGGACGTATCCCCCTCCGCCTGTGAAGGGGAGGAGGGGCAGCGTTTAGGCCGTCGTCGACAGCGAGGGAGGAGATCCACTGCTGGCCGCACCGTTATCTTTGGCCAAGCGCCGGCGCGGGAGGTCCTCCGATCCCTTCATCGTTGCCTGTGGATGGATCCGGCCTCCCGCCGCCCACCTATCCACATTCCGACGACCTTCAGGTATAGCTTCGTTCGAAACCGCCTTAGCTCTACTTCCCCAGCTCGCTACGTCGCTGCATGTGCATCATTTTCTACCTCTCAGCCCCTCTCGATCGGATGGTCCAACGTCACCTTTTTTTTCTTCTATTGTTAGAGGTAATGCTACTTCATGGAGTCGAATCTTGTATCCCTCCGTCCGAAAATACTTGTCATTGAAATAAAATGGGGGTGGGGGAATTTAGTATGTACATTAGACTTGGTACAAACAGGAAGGAAAGGGGATGAAAGTAGTACAGACTGGTCATCCAACCAATCTCTTAGTCGAAAAGGGAAATATAGTGGTAACGCCGTACACAGTGGAATGACCAGGACTAGATTTGCTATCCACACATAGGAGTAGGTGGCTAGAGTGAACAAAAATGGGACCAACCCAGATATGTTTCTTGGATGTTTGTTTGTTGGGGCAACAAACTATGAATCACCACTTTATGCCCCTGTTTACGTACATGGTGCTGTACTGCTGGTGCACCCACTGTCCCATGCCCTTATACCAAATATTTAGGCTCCGGTCGGAATAAAGGGGCAGAAAACATAGGTCTTGATGAAAATAGAGGAATAGGAAAGGAATGTAGGTATAAAACTATAAAACAGCAAACCGGAGGAAACTCTCAAGAGAATGTGTTTGGATGGACTACAAAATGTAAAGATTTGTTTTTTTAGAGTAGCATGCTTGGCAGTATGAGATGCTATTTGTTTATTTAGCTGCACAGTGACTACTCTTGTCCTCTCCTACGTACCACACATAGGTTGATTTTTTTATCCCGGCAAACACAGCACAGCAACGTGTCTAACACATGGCAGCGAGCACCTGCCTAGGGCTTCCGCCCAAAAAATGAGTAGCGCGTGGATGTTTCTAATCCGATGGAATCAGTACTACCAGACCAGCTTTCCTATGAAACACTATTCACCTTTCCCATGTTCCGAACGGTTGGAAGGGAAATAATACGGTAGGAATTGTGTTCCTATGAAAATCCTGCACCAAACCTGTGAACCAAACGCAGCCTTAGCTGTTCTTAATATAATGTCCCTGGTAAAAATGAAGCCATGCCACTGTTTTTGCTTGTAATTGTTTGAGACTCTGACAAGTTTAGCCAAATGTTTTTGCTTGTAATTGTTTGAGACTCTGACTGTTTCCTCTGTGCCTTTTTGTGCAAACAGGGATATCCAATTCACCTGGTTGTTGTTGTGACCTTTTGGTGCACTGCACAAAACTCTTCTTAAAAGAAGTCACTTTTGTGCTGTTTAACTGGAATGTCAGATGGAACAGTTGGTCCATTTTGGTGGAACTGCACAAAGGGAGATCTGTGTTCCAATCCTCATCATCCATATTGGCGCCATAACCTTCCTTTAGGTAAGAATGATATTTAATGCATGTGTTCATCTCTATTTTCTGACTGCCATGAGAAAATAATGTTGTTTTTTACTAGTACACTTGTAATCCCTCACTGACAAAACCAATTCTGAATTAGAAGGCCAATCATGTACTTGGTTTCACCAACTGGTGAGGAGAAAGAGAAACAGAGCATGAAGAGGAAGAAGAAGAATAAAAAGTGTGAAGGCGATCTTGCTGAAGCCACAGGCCTTAGTCGAGGCTATTCAAGGGCTCCGGCAATGACCACCTTACATGTGAGACAATCCTCCAGGAAGCCCTTCCACTTCTGCTGTCTCACTTAATTAATTAGGAGCACTTAAGTACCACTAATTTATTACTGCCTAATTTTCCTATTGGAGTTAAACAAATCTTTAGTAGGACCCTATGCTGAATCATGTACACGTGAATGTTTGTCTATGGAGGTGAATCATGTGGTGGAGCAGGGAGGGAATATTATTAGTGTCATGACATAATAGTGTTATTGTTTTGCATGTCAATTTAGTGCCATTGGTCCAATGAGGCAACGTGCATATTGTCCATCATGAATTTGATGCTACTATTTGAGTAATATTCTAATATCTTCCTATCCTTTCTCACTAAGCTAATGAAGGTTTCACCTTGTTCCTACTTGTGCAAACATGGATCATGTTGTGCTGATCATACATTTTAGTGGAACAACACAAGATAATACAATGAACTGTATCCCAGCCAATGCTTTAACTCTACTGGAAGTTCTTGATAATCTTTCGATATAATCTCAGCACTGGTAAACAAGAGTGATTTCAACCATACATTTGAAGTGCACAAAAATATATACTATTGTGTGATTCCAGTGTGTGCTTTATCATCTCTTATGGGACTACATGAATAAGCTTTTTTCTCAGGTCGGTACGGGCCTAAGGCCTTCATCCATACTAGTTTGCTGTCATCTCTATCTGTATTGTGCTACTGTCATGAGAAACTCCTTTATCTTTGCACTTTTAAGTTTTGCAACCTATGATAAATGGTAATGCTTTGAGTGTTGAGTTGAGATAATTGGCACTGATTAAATAAACTAATACCTCTCTTTATGCAACACTACTATGTTGCTAACTTTACCCATTAAGATAATGAGGGTGCTTCTATTTGTTAGTGGATGTTTCATCAACTAGTCCCACTATTATAGTAATCTCACTCTCCCAATATATGTGCCAACAGGGATGCTCGATTTTGGTGGAACTACACAAAAACATTGGGTGCTTCATTGCCTCGACAGCTTCCGTCCTTTTGCAAAAAAAACATTTGCCCCATAATGATTCCTCCAACTAACAGCGGGGACCCACTGGACGATCCACCGTATTTTGCGGAAAAAAACGTTTGCCCCCTGACTGCTAGGACTCAAGATGGCAACGGGGCCCCGAAACCCGCATCCCCGTGGGTTTTTACCCTATTAGGGGATGGGGATGGGCATCTTTTCATCCCCGTGGGGCTGTTGTTGGTAAAATTATACAACCCGACACGTTTCATGGGTTTACACCCGTTTCGGTAGTCCCCGAACCGGAAACCTGTCAATACCCGCGAAATTACATTTTTTGCTGCAATGTTTATCATATTATCATAAAGTTTATCATTATCTTGTTGAAGTGTTTCATAAGACGTTTATTAATACTTATTTGATTCTCATAGATGTTGACAATGAACAAGGACAATGCTTTTGGAGTTGTCTTCAAGACATTAAAGAGGGAATGCAGGTGAGGTACAAGTACTTGCAAATTTCATATACCAATCTGCATATTTTTTTCATGTTTAACTTTAGCTTGAGCAAAATTTGATCTTCCCTGGGACTTGGCACTTTGATTTGGCATTCGAAGATTTGCACATCTTGTTGTACTATGTATGGCTGAAATTTGATCATCTTTGTTGCTGAAATCCGATCATCTTTGTTGCTGAAATGTGGTATCATGCTACCGAAATACACTCTATATAGCTGTTAAACCATCTACTATAGTGCTTTGTTGAAATTTACTCAAGTTATGCTGCTGAAATGATATTGTTTGTCGCCACTATGTTTGTTTAAATATTTTGATATTCTCATGGGTTCCCCGTGGGTTCCCCGAAACCCGATGGGTTTAGGGGACGGGCAGAAAACTAGCCCCGTGCACGACGATGGGGACGGGGATGGGTTTACGATTTTCTCATGGGGATGGGTTTGGGAAGGCATAACCCGACGGGTTTCGTCCCCGTTGCCATGTTGAGCTGGGACCCACCTAACGGGCCATCATATTTCGCGAAAAAATGTCCCCCCCGGCTGTCAGCTCAGACCCACCGGAAGTGCCTCCTTATTACGCACAAAAAAAATGAATACTCCCCCTGCTAGCTGGGACCCACCTCGGTGGGAGGCTGACTTGTGGGCCTACTAAGTTGACGGGGACGAATGGCTTTGTCAACATAGTCAATATGAATGATTCTAGCTCCAGTGACCGTACGATGTCCATCCAACGGCCGTAATGCTTCTTCAACCTCTGGTCTTCTTGCTCCAGCCGCCCAAACCAGCGCCGGTCGTGCCTCATGCTCCTGCCTCTCGTGGCCGGTTGTGCTGCCACGGAGGACTCACTGCCCCTACTATTCCCATCGCTGGCCAGGCCCTGCGGCGACGGCAGCCTCACACCACAGCTGAACCAGTGAACCCTCGTACTCCTCTCCGCGTGGGCTTCCACTGTCGCATCTTCCCCGGCTCCGTGTTGTCCCCTTCCTAGGCCTCGCCGTCGTCCACCGCCGTGGTGCTCTCCGCGCGGTGTGGTCAACGTGGTCAAGGAACGACTTCCATCAGAAGAGTACTGTACGTGGAGAGTGTCGGTGTCAAAACCGGCGGATCTCGGGTAGGGGGTCCCAAACTATGCGTCTAGGCGGATGGTAACAGGAGACAAGGGACACGATGTTTTTACCCAGGTTCGGGCCCTCTCGATGGAGGTAAAACCCTACTCCTGCTTGATTGATATTGATGGTATAGGTAGTACAAGAGTAGATCTACCACGAGATCAAGGAGGCTAAACCCTAGAAGCTAGCCTATGGTATGATTGTTGTTCATCCTACGGACTAAAACCCTCCGGTTTATATAGACACCGGAGAGGGCTAGGGTTACACAGAGTCGGTTACAATGGTAGGAGATCTACATATCCGCATCGCCAAGCTTGCCTTCCACGCCAAGGAAAGTCCCATCCGGACACGGGACGAAGTCTTCAATCTTGTATCTTCATAGTCTTGGAGTCCGGCCAATGATGATAGTTCGGCTATCCGGACACCCCCTAGTCCAGGACTCCCTCAGTAGCCCCTGAACCAGGCTTCAATGACGACGAGTCCGGCGTGCATATTGTCTTCGGCATTGCAAGGCGGGTTCCTCCTCCGAATAATTCATAGGAGATTGTGAACACCAGGATAGTGTCCGGCTCTGCAGAATAAATTCCACATACCACTGTAGAGAGAATAATATTTACACAAGTTCATTCTGCTGACGTATTTCGTGGCGTGACGTCACACCATGGCCAAGCCTTTACTCGAATCGTTTTTATTATACCACCTTAGCGCGTTTAGCGAAGCGGTTTCCTTGGCACGTCTTATCAAAGCAGAGATCGTGTCCCCTTATTCCGGGATTCTCATCAATATGGACGTGGGTAACCCAACCACGCCCGTTAGCACGCCCCCTGCATCGAAGGCAAGTCCTAAACGGTCACGGGGACGACTCTTGGTATTCAACCCCTTTATAATGGGACCAAGGCCTGTTCCTTTTCTTTAATCTTCAATCAAATCCGCCCCTCGCCCCGAGTTCCAACACCCGAGGCTCCAGATTTAGGCGCTTCGGACCTTCGACAATGTCCGGCTCCGACCTTCAGGGCCGGTGGATGCCCTCTTCCATCACAGAAGAAGATGTGCTAAAGCTGAGAGACGCCAGGTATCTAACCGGCAAAATTTCGCATAGGCCGCCCGCCCGAGGGCAAATTATTCCCACTCCCGAGCCTGGCAAGAGTGTAGTCTTCGTGTCTCACTTCCGTCAGGGTTTAGGCTTCCCGATGGACCCCTTCGTGAGGGGGCTCATGTTTTACTACGGGCTGGAATTCCATGACTTGGATCCAGAGTCCATCCTCCACATTTCATCGTTCATTGTTGTATGCGAAGCCTTCCTCCACACCACTCCTCCCTTCGGATTGTGGCTCAAGACCTTCAATGTGGAGCCGAAGATGATCGAGGAGCGGCAGGCAGAGTGTGGAGGGGCAGTTATAAGCAAGAGAGCGGACGCTCCGTGGTCCGAGGGCTGTTTTCAAAATGAGCTCGGTTTGTGGCAACAGGAGTGGTTCTACATCACCGCTCCTAGTGGCACCAGATGGGTGGCGCCGCCTGCCTTTCGCTCAGGCCCCCCACAACGGCTGGCGTCATGGGTCAACAAAGGGCTTGACTGGGGGCCGTCCAAGGACGTGCCATTATTGCAGGGCCGTATTTGAGACCTCCAAGAGAGGGAGATCAATCTGGTTGTAGTGGCGCAGGTCATGCTGATTCGGTGCCTTCTGCCCTACAAACGTCGGCCCCTCCGCCTGTGGGAATTCAATCCGGAGGGACCGCGAGCTCTCCAACACTTCATGGGCGCGACGCCCGTGGAGATGTATAAATTGTTCTCCGGATCACAAGAGATGTGTCCGGACTTGACCGAGGACGCAGGCCTGAGCTGCAATCGCTCGGATACTCAAGTAAGTAGTCCTGTGCCCGGACACGTTGTCCATACATTTACCATAAACTTGCCCTTTAACCAGCTATCCCTTGAACATGAGTGGATAGAAAAAGCAAAACTAATACGGTGTCCGGCCCCCCTCCCTGAGACCACGCCGGATCCCGTGTTAGTCAAGATGCTGGAGATTGCGCCTTCGGAAGAGGGCGAAGGGGAAAACAGGAAAACTACCGCCTCCGCTAAAGATGCTCTCAAGAAAGGGGGGGATCGAGAATCCCTCCCTCCAGGGGGAGAAGAGGACCGCTTCCGAAGATCCGGAGGCCAAGGCCTCCAAGCGGGGGAAGAAATCTTCACCAGAGGGTCCTGCGCCAGGAGAAGCCCCGGCCGCACTATTTCCCCAAGGGAATCAGCCCTCCAGCGAGCCGTAAGTTTGTAATAAGGGACATCCCTATTTTTATTTCTTAGGATAACCGTAGTTTTTACCTTGAAGTTCGGATCTCAGCCCTTCTCAGCAGAGCTCATCTTCGGGGGATCTTCGTCCGGAGATGATGGAGAGCGAAACGCCTCCATATGCTGCGCCGTCAGGCGTGGCGGACGACCCTGAGGTGTCGTTGCAGAGGGTCTCCCTGAGTCCGGAGGGGCCGGAGAGTTCGGCACCAGCTGGTGTATGGCCGGAGGAGCTGAAGGATCTTTTCGGGCGGGCGTCTATCTCAGAAGGTCACCGTACGTTGATGAGTACGATGATTGAAAGGATTTCATCCGCTGAGAGCGGGTTGCATGAGGCCGTCAGAAGTTTACTGACAGGGTTTAAGGTACGTAAAAATGATATACCTTTTGACAATTTTGCACATAGAGTGCGCCCTCTATAGATAGTAGCCCCTGAGACTCGGTACGTTGTCAAAAGCGACAGCGTGCCGAGGATCATAAACTCAGTTATAAGATGTCGCCCTTCCTATTCAGGTGGCGGAACGTTCGGTGGCCAGCCGGACTGATAGAGTTTTGGAACTGAAGCGGCAACTTGACGTTGCGGATGCTGACATCGCACTGGTCAATAAATGACTTGACGAGTCACAAGGTATGTGGCTTCTCCGTGGACACCTTGTAAGGGAGCTTGACGCCCGTGCCTTATAACATGTATGCTTGATGCAGATGGCGCTGCTGCTATGGAGGACCTTTGGGCGGAGCTTTCCCGAGCCAAGGAGCAAACCGGAAAAAGTGATGCGGTTGCCTTGAAGGCGGCCGAAGAGCTAAAAGCCGAACAGGCTGCTCACTGCCGAAGCAGGGAGGAAATGGCGAAATGGCCGTGAAGCTTAAGGATGCTACCGACCGCTATGAGTTTCTTGAAAGAGAATGCCGAGCGGAGCAAGAGGACCTGAAGAAGGACACCGCCGAGGCCAAGGATGCCCGCTCCGCGATGAGGGCTATAAAGGAGGAGCTGCGTCAGGCCGGGGATATTGCGGCTGGAAAGCCCTTTTTGCTGCGTAGGAAGTTCACAGATCCGAAGTATGCTCAGTTGGGCTAGTTGTGGGGTGCGGAGGATGCTTATCTGAATTTGGAAGCGAGTGCGGCGGACGCAGTCGCGCACTTCCGAGGCCAAAAGGATCACAGAATGGAAGAGCTTTTCTGGTCTCAATTCCATAATCCGGAGCGTCCACTTCCGTAAACCGATCGGTTGGCTGAGTGGGCTGAGCTGAACAGGTTGTCCGGTCTTGCCATGAAGGATGTTGTGGCTCATCTGTGGCCGGAAAGGCCCGAGCCGAAGAGTTATTTTGGCTTGGGGCAGCAGTTCCTTGATGCGGTGCCGCATATCAAGGCGATGAAGCGGTCGGCATGCATAGAGGGTGCACGGATGCCTTCCCGGGCATCCCCAAGCTTAGGCTCTTGGTTGTCCTTAAATATTACCTTGGGGTTCCTTGGGCATCCCCAAGCTTAGCATCTTGCCACTCCTTATTCCATAGACCATCGAATCTTTACCCAAAACTTGAAAACTTCACAACACAAAACTTAACAGAAAACTCGTAAACTCCGTTAGTATAAGAAAATAAATCACCACTTAGGTACTGTTATGAACTTATTCTAAATTCATGTGTAATATCTACTGTAGTCCAAATTCTCTATGGTTCACACCCCCCGATACTACTCATAGATTCATCAAAATAAGCAAACAACACATAAAAAACAGAATATGTCAAAAATAGAACAGTATGTAGTAATCTGTATCATTCGAATAGATTTGTAACTCAAAATATTCTCAGAAATTAGGAAAACCTGAGAAATATGTGTACCAATCCAGAGCAAAAATAATCAGATCAAAAGCACGTTTCTATGAATTATCAAATCTAATGTACTAGGTGCAAAAGTTTCTGATTTTCAGCAGGATCAACACAACTATCACCGTAAGCTATCCTAAAGGTCTTACTTGGCACTTTATTGAAACAAAAGCTATAAAAAATGATTACTATAGTAGCATAATCATGTGAACACACAGAAACATTAAAGGTAAATATTGGGTTGTCTCCCAACAAGCGGTTTTCTTTAATGCCTTTCTAGCTAGGCATGATGATGACAATGATGCTCACATAAAAGATAAGAATTGAAACATAATGGGAGCATCATGAAGCATATGACTAGAACATTTAAGCCTAACCCACTTCCTATGCATAGGGATTTTGTGATAAAACAACTTATGAGAACAAGAATCAACTAGCATAGGAAGGTAGAACAAGCATAGCTTCCAGATTTTCAACACATAGAGAGGAAACTTGATATTGTTGCAATTCCTACAAGCATATATTCCTCCCTCATAATAATTTTCAGTAGCATCATGAATGAATTCAACAATATAACCATAACATAAAGCATTATTTTCATGATGCACCAGCATATAAAATTTACTACTCTCCACATAAGAAAATTTCTTCTGATGAATAGTAGTGGGAGCAAACTCAACAAAATAATTATCATGTGAGGCATAATCCAAATTGAAAACTAAAATCATGATGACAAATTTCATGGTTATCAGTATTCTTAATAGCATACATGTAATGCCCCGGATCCGATGCGCCAGGTGTCCGCCAGTTGCCATGTCATCTGCTTGCGTGTTGCACTTTGCCATGTCATCATATGCATTTCATATCATGTCATCATGTGCATTTCATTTGGCATACGTGTTCGTCTCATGCATCCGAGCATTTTTCCCGTTGTCCGTTTTGCAATCCGGCGCTCCTATGTCCTCCGGCGTCCCCCTTTTGCCTCTTCTCTTGTGCGGGTGTTAAACTTTCTCGGAATGGCCCGAGGTTTGCCAAGCGGCCTTGGTATAGCACCGGTAGACCGCATGTCAAGTTTCGTGCCATTTGGAGGTCGTTTGGTACTCCAACGGTTAACCGGGTAACGGTAAAGGCCTATTTTGTTGCAGCCCAATACCCCTTCCAAAGTGGCCCAAAACCCACCAAACTCCCCTCCATGCTCTCGGTCGTTCGATCACGATCGCGTGGCCGAAAACCGCACCTCATTTGGACTCTCCTAGCTCCGTCTACCTATAAATATGTGCCTCCCCCGTCCAAATCGCAGGTGAAACCCTAAATCTTCCCTCCACGCCGCCGGACATGTCCGCCGACGGCCGGACACGTCCAGCCTCCACCTCACTCCATCCAATCAGGAGCCGACACGTCTGCTCCGCACCGCCCCGCCGCCATGCGCCGCCGCCGGCCGCCGCCTCCCCACGCCGCCGCCCGCAAGCGCACGCCGCCCGCGCCTCCCCGAGCCCCGCGCCACCGGTGCCCGCCGCAGGCCGCCGCCGCCCTCCGCCGCCTCGCCGCCGGACTCGCCGCCTCGCCGCCCGACCCCGCCGCGGTTCCTCCGCGCCCCGCGCCGCGGCCGCGCCCGGCCCGCGCCGCCGCCGGCGCCTCCCTCCGGCCGCGCCCGACCTCCTCCGGCGCCGCCCCGGCCCCTCCTCGACCTCCGGCCGGCTTCTCCTGCCACTCCGGCGAGCCGCCGCCTCGCCTCCGACGAACCTCGATCCGCGTGCCTCGAACCCGAAGGTTGACCCGGAAACCACTAAGTCCCCAGATTCGGTTATTTTCATGCCATATTCAATGCATCACATCTCTGCATCTGTAGCTCCGTTTTGTGCGTATAATATGTCAAATTGTTTGTCTCGACGAGTACATCATTTCATTACATTGCATCATTTTCATTTGAGCTCATCTTGATGCCCTAAATGCTGTTGGAAGAGTGCATGTTGATGTTAACCTGCTGAAACTGTTATAACTTGCTGTTTTATCATTTTTGCCATGATTTATGTGTGCATCCTATAAGGTTGAGCTCTACATGAATGTTGAACTATGCCATGCCATCTTTCCAGGGGTGTTAACTATGTATTTTTGTGAGTTGTGTGCTGAGTGTTTCAAGCTTGTTAAGTAGGGTAGTTGCTGTTGCTGTTTTCCTGACAGATTCTGTTATATTTTGTTGCTATGTTAACATGCTTCTACTAATCATTCTATGCATAATCTGGAGATGCTCTATAAACATGTTTTGATCTACATGTCATGCTCTATCCATTCATGCCCTTGGTTGCAATTATAGCCTGCTGGAACATGTTCATTTCTTGCTCCAAATTTGCTTGAAAATGTTGTTTGTCAGCATGTTAAAATTAAGTTCACTTGTTCCCATGTGTTTTCCTAGTAATCCATGTACCCTATGAACTTGCTCTTGCGATGCTTAGCTTCATAAACATGCCTTCTTACTGTTGGTTGCCTTGCCATGCCATGTATTGCTCTGTGGTGAGTGGTTCAAGCTCACGAACATGCCTACTTATTGTTGTTCCTGCCATGTTTAAATCTGTAATATAACTTGCCATGTTTACATGGGTGCCATCATATTTTTCCATGCCTTTTTGGCTTATGGTCAGTAAGGGTCTTTTGATATATGCTATTAATAGATTCATGCCATGCCTTTGTTTGCCATGATAAGTTCCTGTAACATGTTGTTTGCTTGCTCTAAACATTGCAACCTGATGTTATTTCTGCTAAAGTCTGAAACTGTTATTATTTGCAATATCTCCATGTCATTTTGAGCATGTTTTAGTTGTTTCTGGAGATAGCTCAGTGTTCATGTTTTGTTATGCTTTACGTGTACTTCATGCCCATGCCTTTTGTTATTATTTTGGGGTGCTATAGCTTGTTGTTTTGATGCTTGTAAGATGCCTAGTTGCTGTTATCGACAGATTATTGCTATGACTTGTATAGTGTGTCTGTGTGTTGCACCATTGCTCCGTTTTGAGTGTGCTCTATATGAAACTTGCTTGATTTTGCATGTTGTTTCATATTATCATGTTGCATCCTTGTTTTGGTGTGTTTGCTTGATGTTTGGGTGCATTTTGCATCAATGCCATGTTTAACTTGTTTTGCTCATATCTTCTAGGCCGTAGCTCCGAATCTAATGAACTTTATATGTAACTTGACTAGAATTTCGTGTAGATCATCTTGGTGATCTTTAACTTGCTGTTTAACAAATTCAACATAATGTTTATTCAGTTCTGGACCAATTTCGAAATTTGCATATGAGGACTTACCGGAATTGTTATATGTTGTTCCCGGCCTCATTTAAACTTGCCTTGATGTGTTGTTCTTGTTTGCATCATATCTTGCCATGAGTAGATTCATGTAGCCTTTTCATGCATCATGCTTGTTGTGCATCATGTCTTGTTCATGTGTGGTGTGTTTACCTATGTTGTGTGCTTCTTCTTGTTAGTTCCTGTTTCGTTGCGATCGTGTGGATTCGTTCGTCTATGATTGGTTCGGCTTCATCCGTTCATCTTCTTCATGGACTCGTTCTTCTTCCTTGCGGGATTTCAGGCAAGATGACCGCTACCTTGGATCTCACTACTATCATTGCTATGCTAGTTGCCTCGTTCTTTCGCCATGCTGCGCTACCTATTACCTGTTTATCAAGCCATCCCATATTGCCATGAACCTCTAACCTTTGACACCTTTCCTATGCAAACCGTTGTTTGGCTATGTTACCGCTTTTGCTCAGCCCCTCTTATAGCGTTGCTAGTTGCAGGTGAAGTTGAAGATTTCTCCATGGTGGACAGGATTTTGGTTGGGATATCACAATATCTCTTATATTATTAATGCATCTATATACTTGGTAAAGGGTGGAAGGCTCGGCCTTATGCCTGGTGTTTTGTTCCACTCTTGCCGCCCTAGTTTCTGTCATACCGGTGTTATGTTCCCGGATTTTGCGTTCCTTACGCGGTCGGGTGATTTATGGGACCCCCCTGAGAGTTCGCTTTGAATAAAACTTGTCCAGCAAGGCCCAACATTGACTTTTACCATTTGCCTCACCACCACCTACTTTTCCCTTGGGAGTAATTAACCCAAGGGTCATCTTTATTATAGCCCCGCCTTGGGCCAGTGCTTGTCTAAGCGTTGGTCCAAACTAGAGCACCGTGCGGGACCATCCCTTGGCAACTTGGGTTACGTCGGTACCTGTACGCTTAGCTCATCCGGTCATGGACTGAACGAGATACGCGCGGCTACTATCAGGATGTCGGCACACCGGGAGGCTTTGCTGGTCTTGTTTTACCATTGTCGAAATGTCTTGATGTACCGGGATTCCGAGACTGATCGGGTCTTCCTGGGTGAAGGTCTATTCCTTCGATGATCGCGAGAGCTTGTCATGGGCTAAGTTGGGACACCCCTGCAGGGTTTAAACTTTCGAGAGCCGTGCCCGCGGTTATGTTGCAGATGGGAATTTGTTAATGTCTGGTTGTAGATAACTTGACACCAGATCCGAATTAAAACGCATCAACCGAGTGTGTAGCCGTGACGGTCTCTTCTCGGCGGAGTCCGGGAAGTGAACACGGTTTCTGTGTTATGATTGACGTAAGTAGGTGTTCAGGATCACCTCTTGATCATTGCTAGCTTCACGATCGTTC
Organism: Triticum aestivum; assembly: GCF_018294505.1. NCBI lineage: Eukaryota > Viridiplantae > Streptophyta > Magnoliopsida > Poales > Poaceae > Triticum > Triticum aestivum. The sequence continues at coordinate 222,117,364 of NC_057801.1, read as the reverse complement.
CGCTTGTTTCTCTTCTCTCTCTCATTTGCGTATGTTAGCCACCATATCATGCTTAGTCGCTGCTGCAAACTCACCACTTTACCCCTTCCTTTCCCATTAAGCTTTGCTAGTCTTGATACCCATGGTAATGGGATTGCTGAGTCCTCGTGACTCAACAGATACTTCCAAAACCAGTTTGCAGGTGACGCAACCAAGCTCAAGGAGGAGCTCGATGATGATCTTGCCCTTTGTGTTGTTTCGTTCTAGTTGATCAGTAGTGGAGCCCACTTGGGGTCGATCGGGGACCTTTGTCGCATTTGGGGTTCTTCTTGTATTTTGGTTCCGTAGTCGGACCTTGATTGTATCTAGATGATGTAATGCTTTATTCTTGTATTTGTGTGAAGTGGCGAGTGTAAGCCAACTATGTATCTCTTTCCCTTATATATTACTTGGGTTGTGTGAAGATTACCTCACTTGCGACATGGCTTTCAATGCGGTTATGCCTCTAAGTCGTGCTTCGACACGTGGGAGATATAGCCGCATCGAGGGCGTTACAAGTTGGTAATCAGAGCCTTCCCCGACCTTAGGAGCCCCCACTGCTTGATCGTTTTTAGTGGCCGAGTTGTGTCTAGAAAAATGTTTTGAGTCATTTAGGATTATATATATCAGAGAGTTAGGAATTATTTTTACTCCTCAGTCCCTTCGTCGCTCTGGTGAGGTCTCCTGACGTAGAGTTTTGACTCTTCTCTTCTTAAATTTCACTAAAAATTTTTTAGGATCACGCGGGTATCTTGGAATCGTTCCGATGGTTTTATGATGAGAACATTGTCTTGGTGCCTCCCGTCAGCAGGGGTTTTTTTAGTGGAGGTGTCCCGGGGAGTTGAGCTCTGAGGTGTTGTCGTCATAATCTTATCATTGCAGTTCTGGAATACCTGAGTTTAGTACGCCGACATCGAAAATCTCTTTTATGCAGTTGTTGGTGAGATAACCCCGATAACCCAGTACTGAGGTGAGTACGGGAGTATTGCCATGACTCGTATAACGGATGCTTTTCGAAGGTTGAGGTAGACGATTTCCGAAGGTTTCTTGGTTATGTGTTGACGGATGGATACAGCTGGATGTAGGGATTGTTAGTTTGAGTGAGATATATTGCTTCCCCTGTATCCCCAACACCAGATTGCATAACCAGAAAGTTTCGGGAGTTTTATAGGTGGGAATTGAAGTAGCTCCTAGAATATCTTTCCGACAGATGCATGATATGGGATTGGGTAAATCTCTATCATATGTTTGTTCTGGCTTATTCTGCAAGCCAAATCCTTTGTTTTGTTTTATTTGTGGTATTCGAGTTGCTTCGAAGTCAAATGTTGAATCCATACCTTTCCTAAACGGTGTTCTCATATTGCTATGTGAATACTAATCCTTTTGATCATTGAGGTTGTCATGTTAATCCTTTTCCAACCGGTGCGCTTCTCTTTGAGATGATCCCATCATTCTCCCCATCTGCAAGATCAATTCTAAGTTTTATCAACGGTGTTTGTTTCGTTCATCCCAAGTAGCCTTTGTTTTTCCCGACCTCCCACCCTTTTTCTTCAAGGACTCAGATTTCTTAATCAAGTATCCATTTATTCATGTGAAGTTTCTCCATTCTTTTCCGTCAATGTTCTTGCCCGGTGGCTCTCAAGAAGATGTTCTACTAGTTCGTCATTCCTCATTCCTTTCTCTTCTCCGGTGGATTCAAGTCAAGTTCTGTTGATCATACCTTTTTCCTCATTTCAATGTCTTCCCATACCGGTGCACCTCATTATCATTCTACTTCTCGCTATTTGTTATTCTGGAGTGCTCAAGATATCTCGAAGATTCGTGTTTACACTCTGCATTCGTTCAAGCTCTTTCGAGATTGGTATCTCATTCAAGTCATTTAATTCAACCGGTGCAACATCTCTTTTAAATCTTTTCAACGGTGTTCTTTTGAGTGGGCCCTAACCCACAGGTCTTTTCCCAGGATCTTACCTGACTCTTCTATTTTCCTAGAGCTATCCTAAATTCTTCTCCAAGTTTGACGTAAGAATGAGTTATCATCAGTCATATGTCTTTCTCCAAGATCTTTCAAATTCTTTTCATAGTTGGCTCAACCTCTTCGCTTTTGATTCTTCCAGTGTGCCTCAATAATTCTTGGTGGTGTTTCTCGTTGTCATTCTCATCATTTGGAAACCGAAGAAGAGTTTCTCTTTAATCTTGCCCGTTCTCTTGAATATTCATGGTTCTAGCTTGATGCCATCCTCTCATAATTGTTTTTGATTGTGAGAATTCTTTTCTTCCGGAGATTGTTCATGATGAAATAATTCTCGGTTTCATTTGTTTCATCTTCTCTTTTTTCCAGAGTTCCATGCTCTAATTATCACGGAGTCCATCTAAATCATTGCAAGGATTCACCTTGTGTTTTCAACTTCACTTTCTTTCTATCACCCTTTTGTTTACCGGAGTTCTTCATGGAGGCTCTACATGGTTCCCAACACTTGTTTTGTTTTGGGGAGTTCAAGTATTCTCCATCTTGCATTTCGAAGTGCAATTCTTCTACCTTATCTTTTGAGGTGGTGTTATGTCACTCTTGACAATTTCCATTCATGTTTCATGATTCATATGTTGTCAAGAATGAGGTATTCTAAATCCATCTTTTTCTCTTCGTTCAAGAGATCTTTTCGACCAATCAACTTCTTCGTTGGAGTTATCTTGTGTCATATTTCACCTAAAGCCTTTCCTTAAGGGTTGTTGCTATTTGTGGTGCTTATCAATGATCCAAGTTATATGTCTATCATCTTGGTCAAGCTGTTTTCATCTCTTCATTAATCTCAAGCAAGCAATTGATTTTGATAGTGGCAGAATTTCACCTCAAGTTTTGAGATGTTTACATAAGCCCACAACAAGCTTGTGCTTCTTGTTGTTGATTTTCCAACAACTCCGTTCTAACCTTCTTGCAAGGATGCTTTCCAAGCTCATTCGTGGCAGAAGTTGGCATTTCCTTCTCCGTTCTGTTATTCCAATGACCTATCTTCTATTCTTTTGTTCCGGAGGCATTGTGATGTTGTGCTCTTCACCCATCACCTCGTTTTGTGAGCATCAGGTTCTTTTCTGGCTTATCCATTTAACTGGAGTGCTGTATCATCTCTTCAATAGCTTTTCATCTCATCAAGTTTTTCTTCTCTTTTCTATCGGAGTGCTGTCCAAATTCTGTCATTCTTGTTCCTTGGCTATCTCATTATAACGAGGTGGTCATATCCTTTTCGTTCGTGAAGCTCTTTTTCCTTGTCTTTCAACCTTCAAGTTCTCGTAATACTCCTTGTTCCTCTTTTCTACCGGATTGTTTGCAATCTCGTTCATCTCTGTTGTACTCTTTCTTCTAAATTGCTCAACCTCTCAAGGTTCATGGTTTCCCTCGTTCGTCAAAGAAGCAACTTAGTTTTACCTCTCCTCTTCCTCTTCCTTTTCCCTTCGGTGCCTTCCTAGATCTCGGGACGACATCCTCTCGTAGTGGTGGAGTGTTGTAACGCCCCGGATCCGATGCGCCAGGTGTCCGCCAGTAATTTGCCGTCGTTGCCATGTCATCTGCTTGCGTGTTGCACTTTGCCATGTCATCATATGCATTTCATATCATGTCATCATGTGCATTTCATTTGGCATACGTGTTCGTCTCATGCATCCGAGCATTTTTCCCTTTGTCCATTTTGCAATCCGGCGCTCCTCTGTCCTCCGGCGTCCCCCTTTTGCCTCTTCTCTTGTGCGGGTGTTAAACTTTCTCGGAATGGCCCGAGGTTTGCCAAGCGGCCTTGGTATAGCACTAGTAGACCGCCTGTCAAGTTTCGTGCCATTTGGAGGTCGTTTGGTACTCCAACGGTTAACCAGGTAACCGTAAAGGCCTCTTTTGTTGCAGCCCAACACCCCATCCAAAGTGGCCCAAAACCCACCAAACTCCCCTCCATGCTCTCGGTCGTTCGATCACGATCGCGTGGCCGAAAACCGCACCTCATTTGGACTCACCTTGCTCCCTCTACCTATAAATATGTGCCTCCCCCGTCCAAATCGCAGGTGAAACCCTAAATCTTCCCTCCGCGCCGCCGGACATGTCCGCCGACGGCCGGACACGTCCAGCCTCCACCTCACTCCATCCAATCAGGAGCCGACACGTCTGCTCCGCACCACCCCGCCGCCATGCGCCGCCGCCGGCCGCCGCCTCCCCGCGCCGCCGCCCGCAGGCGTGCGCCGCCCGCGCCTCCCCGAGCCCCGCGCCGCCGGTGCCCGCTGCAGGCCGCCGCCACCCTCCGCCGCCTCGCCGCCGGACTCGCCGCCTCGCCGCCCGACCCCGCCGCGGTTCCTCCGCGCCCCGCGCCGCGGCCGCGCCCGGCCCCGCGCCGCCGCCGGCGCCTCCCTCCGGCCGCGCCCGGCCTCCTCCGGCGCCGCCCCGGCCCCTCCTCGACCTCCGGCCGGCTTCTCCTGCCACTCCGGCGAGCCGCCGCCTCGCCTCCGACGAACCTCGATCCGCGTGCCTCGAACCCGAAGGTTGACCCCGAAACCACTAAGTCCCCAGATTCAGTTATTTTCATGCCATATTCATTGCATCACATCTCTGTATCCGTAGCTCCGTTTAGTGCGTATAATATGTCAAATTGTTCGTCTCGACGAGTACATCATTTAGTTCCATTGCATCATTTTCATTTGATCTCATATTGATGCCCGAAATGCTGTTGGAAGAGTGCATGTTGATGTTAACCTGCTGAAACTGTTATAACTTGTTGTTTTATCATTTTTGCCATGATTTATGTGTGCATCCTATGAGGTTGAGCTCTACATGAATGTTGAACTATGCCATGCCATCTTTCCAGGGGTGTTAACTATGTATTTTTGTGAGTTGTGTGCTGAGTGTTTCAAGCTTGTTAAGTAGGGTAGTTGTTGTTGCTGTTTTCCTGACAGATTCTGTTATATTTTGTTGCTATGTTAACATGCTTCTACTAATCATTCTATGCATAATCTGGAGATGCTCTATAAACATGTTTTTATCTACATGTCATGCTCTATCCATTCATGCCCTTGGTTGTAATTATAGCCTGCTGGAACATGTTAATTTCTTGCTCCAAAGTTGCTTGAAAATGTTGTTTGTCAGCCTGTTAACATTAAGTTCACTTGTTCCCATGTGTTTTCCTAGTGATCCATGTACCCTATGAACTTGCTCTTGCCATGCTTAGCTTCATAAACATGCCTTCTTACTGTTGGTTGCCTTGCCATGCCATGTATTGCTCTGTGGTGAGTGGTTCAAGCTCACGAACATGCCTACTTATTGTTGTTCCTGCCATGTTTAAATCTGTAATATAACTTGCCATGTTTACATGGGTGCCATCATATTTTAAGTGCCTTTTTGGCTTATGGTCAGTAAGGGTCTTTTGATATATGCTATTAATAGATTCATGCCATGCCTTTGTTTGCCATGATAAGTTCCTGTAACATGTTGTTTGCTTGCTCTAAACATTGAAACCTGATGTTATTTCTGCTAAAGTCTGAAACTGTTATTATTTGCAATATCTCCATGTCATTTTGAGCATGTTTTAGTTGTTTCTGGAGATAGCTCAGTGTTCATGTTTTGTTATGCTTTACGTGTACTTCATGCCCATGCCTTTTGTTATTATTTTGGGGTGCTGTAGCTTGTTGTTTTGATGCTTGTAAGATGCCTAGTTGCTGTTATGGACAGATTATTGCTATGACTTGTATAGTGTGTGTGTGTTGCACCGTTGCTCCGTTTTGATTGTGCTCTATATGAAACTTGCTTGATTTTGCATGTTGTTTCATATTATCATGTTGCATCCTTGTTTTGGTGTGTTTGCTTGATGTTTGGGTGCATTTTGCATCAATGCCATGTTTAACTTGTTTTGCTCATATCTTCTAGGCCGTAGCTCCGAATCTAACGAACTTTATATGTAACTTGACTAGAATTTCGTGTAGATCATCTCGGTGATCTTTAACTTGTTGTTTAACAACTTCAACATAATGTTTATTCAGTTCTGGACCAATTTCGAAATTTGCATATGAGGACTTACCGGAATTGTTATATGTTGTTCCCGGCCTCATTTAAACTTGCCTTGATGTGTTGTTCTTTTTTGCATCATATCTTGCCATGAGTAGCTTCATGTAGCCTTTTCATGCATCATGCTTGTTGTGCATCATTTCTTGTTCATGTGTGGTGTGTTTACCTATGTTGTGTGCTTCTTCTTGTTAGTTCCTGTTTCGTTGCGATCGTGTGGATTCGTTCGTCTATGATTGGTTCGGCTTCATCCGTTCATCTTCTTCATGGACTCGTTCTTCTTCCTTGCGGGATTTCAGGCAAGATGACCGCTACCTTGGATCTCACTACTATCATTGCTATGCTAGTTGCCTCGTTCTTTCGCCATGCTGCGCTACCTATTACCTGTTTATCAAGCCATCCCATATTGCCATGAACCTCTAACCTTTGACACCTTTCCTATGCAAACCGTTGTTTGGCTATGTTACCGCTTTTGCTGAGCCCCTCTTATAGCGTTGCTAGTTGCAGGTGAAGTTGAAGATTTCTCCATGGTGGACAGGATTTTGGTTGGGATATCACAATATCTCTTATATTATTAATGCATCTATATACTTGGTAAAGGGTGGAAGGCTCGGCCTTATGCCTGGTGTTTTGTTCCACTCTTGCCGCCCTAGTTTCTGTCATACCGGTGTTATGTTCCCGGATTTTGCGTTCCTTACGCGGTCGGGTGATTTATGGGACCCCCCTGAGAGTTCGCTTTGAATAAAACTTGTCCAGCAAGGCCCAACATTGACTTTTACCATTTGCCTCACCACCACCTACTTTTCCCTTGGGAGTAATTAACCCAAGGGTCATCTTTATTATAGCCCCCCCGGGCCAGTGCTTGTCTAAGCGTTGGTCCAAACTAGAGCACCGTGCGGGACCATCCCTTGGCAACTTGGGTTACGTCGGTACCTGTACGCTTAGCTCATCCGGTCGTGGCCTGAGACGAGATACGCGCGGCTACTATTAGGATGTCGGCACGCTGGGAGGCTTTGCTGGTCTTGTTTTACCATTGTCGAAATGTCTTGATGTACCGGGATTCCGAGACTGATCGGGTCTTCCTGGGTGAAGGTCTATTCCTTCGATGATCGCGAGAGCTTGTCATGGGCTAAGTTGGGACACCCCTGCAGGGTTTAAACTTTCGAGAGCCGTGCCCGCGGTTATGTGGCAGATGGGAATTTGTTAATGTCCGGTTGTAGATAACTTGACACCAGATCCGAATTAAAACGCATCAACCGAGTGTGTAGCCGTGACGGTCTCTTCTCGGCGGAGTCCGGGAAGTGAACAAGGTTTCTGTGTTATGATTGACGTAAGTAGGTGTTCAAGATCACCTCTTGATCATTGCTAGCTTCATGACCGTTCCGCTTGTTTCTCTTCTCGCTCTCATTTGCGTGTTAGCCACCATATCATGCTTAGTCGCTGCTGCAAACTCACCACTTTACCCCTTCCTTTCCCATTAAGCTTTGCTAGTCTTGATACACATGGTAATGGGATTGCTGAGTCCTCGTGACTCACCAGATACTTCCAAAACCAGTTTGCAGGTGACGCAACCAAGCTCAAGGAGGAGCTCGATGATGATCTTGCCCTTTGTGTTGTTTCGTTCTAGTTGATCAGTAGTGGAGCCCAGTTGGGGTCGATCGGGGACCTTTGTCGCATTTGGGGTTCTTCTTGTATTTTGGTTCCGTAGTCGGACCTTGATTGTATCTGGATGATGTAATGCTTTATTCTTGTATTTGTGTGAAGTGGCGAGTGTAAGCCAACTATGTATCTCTTTCCCTTATGTATTACTTGGGTTGTGCGAAGATTACCTCACTTGCGACATTGCTTTCAATGCGGTTATGCCTCTAAGTCGTGCTTCGACACATGGGAGATATAGCCGCATCGAGGGCGTTACAATACAAGTCTTCACAATAATCATCATAGATAGCAACTTTGTTCTCATAATCAATTGGAACCTCTTCCGAAATAGTGGATTCATCACTAAATGAAGTCATGACCTCTCGAAATCCTCTTTCATAATTATCACAATAATATTCAACATCCTCCAAAATAGTGGGATCATTACTTCCTAAAGTTGACACTCTTCCAAAACCCACTTTCATCAGTATAATCATCATAAATAGGAGGCATGATTTCATCATAATAAATATTCATCAAAACTTGGGGGACTAAACATATCATCTTCATCAAACATAGCATCCCCAAGCTTGTGGCTTTGCATATCATTAGCATCATGGGTATTCAAAGAATTCATACTAACAACATTGCAATCATGCTCATCATTCAAATACTTAGTGCCAAACATTCTAATGCATTCTTCTTCTAACATTTTGGCACAGTTATCAGAATCCTTATTTTCATGAAAGATATTAAAAAGATAAGCGTATGAGGCAAACTCAATTCCAATTTTTTTAGTTATCTTTTATAAACTAAACTAGTGATAAAACAAGAGACCAAAAGATTCGATTACAAGGTCTAAAGATATACCTTCAAGCACTCACCTCCCCGGCTACGGCGCCAGAAAAGATCTTGATGTCTACTACACAACCTTCTTCTTGTAGACGTTTTTGGGCCTCCAAGTGCAGAGGTTTGTAGGACAGTAGCAAATTTCCCTCAAGTGGATGACCCAAGGTTTATCAATCCGTGGGAGGCATAGGATTAAGATGGTCTCTCTCAAACAACCCTGTAACCAAATAACAAAGAGTCTCTTGTGTCCCCAACACACCCAATACAATGGTAAATTGTATAGGTGCACTAGTTCGGCGAATAGATGGTGATACAAGTGCAATGTGGATTGTAGATATAAGTATTTGTAATCGGAAAATATAAAAACAGCAAGGTAACAAGTGGTAAAAGTGAGCGTAAATGGTATTGCAATGCTAGGAAACAAGGCCTAGGGTTCATACTTTCACTAGTGCAAGTTCTCTCAACAATAATAACATAATTGGATCATATAACTATCCCTCAACATGCAACAATGAGTCACTCCAAAGTCACTAATATCGGAGAACAAACCAAGAGATTATGGTAGGGTATGAAACCACCTCAAAGTTATCCTTTCTGATCGATCTATTCAAGAGTCCGTAGTAAAATAACACGAAGCTATTCTTTCCGTTCTATCTATCATAGAGTTCGTACTAGAATAACACCTTAATACACAAATGAACGAAAACCCTAATGTCACCTAGATACTTCAATGTCACCTCAAGTATTCGTGTGCATGATTATACGATATGCATCACACAATCTCAGATTCATCTATTCAACCAACACAAAGTACTTCAAATAGTGCCCCTAAGTTTCTACCGGAGAGTCAAGACGAAAACGTGTGCCAACCCCTATGCATAAGTTCATTGAACCCGCAAGTTGATCACCAAAACATACATCATGTAGATCATGTGAATATCCCATTGTCACCATAGATAAGCACGGCAATACATACATCAAGTGTTCTCAAATCCTTTCAGACTCAATCCAACAAGACAACTTCAAGGGGAAAACTCAATTCATCACAAGAGAGTAGAGGGGGAGAAACATCATAAGATCCAACTATAATAGCAAAGCTCGTGATACATCAAGATCGTATCACCTCAAGAACATGAGAGAGAGAGAGAGAGAGAGATTGAGAGAGAGAGAGAGAGAGATCAACACTTAGCTACTGGTACATACACTCAGCCCCAAGGGTGAACTACTCCCTCCTCATCATGGAGAGCGTCGGGATGATGAAGATGGCCACCAGTGAGGGATCCCCCCTCCAGCAAGGTGCCGGAACAGGGTCCTGATTGGTTTTTGGTGGCTACAGAGGCTTGCGGCGGCGGAACTCCCGATCTATTGTGCTCCTCGATGTTTTTAGGCGAAAGAAGTCGGTCAGGGGAGCCACAAGGGGCCCACGAGGGTGGGGGCGCGCCCAGTGGGGTAGAGCACGCATCCCGGCCTCGTGGCTTCCTTGTTGCTTCCCTGATGTATACTCCAAGTCTCCTGGATTGCTTCCCTTCCAAAAATAACTCTCCTGAAGGTTTCATTCCGTTTGGACTCCGTTTGATACTCTTTTTATCCGAAACACTAAAATAGGTAAGAAAACAACAATCTGGGTTGGGCCTCCGGTTAGTAGGTTAGTCCCAAAAATGATATAAAACTATAAAGTAAAGCCCATAAACATCCAAAACAGGTAATATAATAGCATGGAACAATAAAAAATTATAGATATGTTGGAGACGTATCAGCTCACCTCGTCGTCGGAGAGCGGAAGGTAGTTGCTATCCTCCGAGTCTTCATTCATGGCCTGTTCGTCAAGGCTGACTCGCCCATCCTCCCATTCCTCCTGTTCGGAGGTTGGCTCAATGGGGTCTTCATTGTCTTCGGCACCGTCCGGAGTGTTGTTTTCTCCTGTGATGGTGTTGCTGGTTTTACTACGGCGTGGCTTAGAGCAGCGCCGCTGATGTCGGTGCTTTGGCTGTATCTCAGGAGGTTTATCCTCGACTTGATTTTCATTGTCTCCGTTGTTTTCTTTGGGTGCGTCCACTGTCGGTGTCAAAACCGGCGAATCTCGGGTAGGGGGTCCCGATCTATTTGTCTAAGGCTATTGGTAATAGGAGGTGAGGGAGTCCTGGACTAGGGGGTGTCAGGATAGCCGAACTATCATCATTGGTCGGACTCCAAGACTATGAAGATACAAGATTGAAGACTTCGTCCTGTGTCCGGATGGGACTTTCCTTGGCGTGGAAGGCAACCTTGGCAATACGGATATGTAGATCTCCTACCATGGTAACCGACTCTGTGTAACCCTAGCCCTCTCCGGTGTCTATATAAACCGGAGGGTTTTAGTCCATAGGACGAACAACAATCATACCATAGGCTAGCTTCTAGGGTTTAGCCTCCTTGATCTCGTGGTAGATCCACTCTTGTACTACCCATATCATCAATTTAAATCAAGCAGGAGTAGGGTTTTACCTCCATCGAGAGGGCCCGAACCTGGGTAAAAACATCATATCCCTTGTCTCCTGTTACCATCCGCCTAGACGCACAGTTCGGGACCCCCTACCCGAGATCCGCCGGTTTTGACACCGACATTGGTGCTTTCATTGAGAGTTCCTCTGTGTCGTCGCTCATACGCCCGATGGCTCCTTCGATCATCAACAACAACGCGGTCCAGGGTGAGGCTTTCCTCCCCGGACAGATCTTCGTGTTTGGCAGCTTTGCACTGCGGGCCAATTCGCTTGGCCATCTGGAGCAGATCGAAAGCTACGCCCCTGGCCATCATGTCAGATTTGGAAGTTTGAACTACACGGCTGACGTCTGCGGAGACTTGATCTTCAATGGATTCGAGCCACAGCTGAGCGTTCCGCACTGTCACGATGGGCATGATTTAGCTCTGCCGCCGGACAGTGCCCCGGAAGCCGCACATGAGTCCGCCCCGACCCCTAGTTCGGAGCCGACCGTGCAGATCGAGGATGGGTGGCTGGGCACCGCCTCGGGTGCTGCAACTTCTACGGCGATGGAGCCAAATACTGACCTTGTCCCTTGCAAAGCTCGTGACTCCGAGGTGCCGGACTCCTTGCCGGACTCCGAACCTCCTGCACCCCGGCCAATCGAATCCGATTGGGCGCCGATCATGGAGTTCACCGCCGCGAACATCTTTCAGTACTCACCCTTTGGCGACATCCTGAATTCGCTAAAGTATCTCTCGTTATCAGGAGAGCCCTGGCCGGACTGCGGTCAAGATGGTTGGGATGCGGACGACGAAGAAATTCAAAGCCCACCCACCACCCACTTTGTAGCCACTGTCGACGATCTAACCGACATGCTAGACTACGACTCCGAAGACATCGACGGTATGGACGAAGATGCCGGAGACGACCAAGAACCAGTGCCTATAGGGCACTGGAAGACCACCTCGTCATACGACATATACATGGTGGACATCCCAAAGGATGGGAACGGCGAAGAAGCAGTGGAGGCATATTCCTCTAAGAAACAGCCCAAGCGCCGACGTCAACGGCGCCACTCTAAATCTCGCCACAGTAAGAATGGAGATTACGGCACCGGAGATAACAACACCCCAGAGAGTGCCGAAGATAACCCCCTCCAGCAAGATTTAGCGCAGGAGGACGCAGAAGCCAGCCCTCATGAGAGAGCGGCAGACGAAGAGGTCGAGGATGACAATTACATGCCTCCCTCCGGAGATGAGGCAAGCCTCAACGACGATGAATTTGTCGTGCCCGAGGATCCCGAAGAACAAGAGCGTTTTAAACGCAGGCTAATGGCCACGGAGAACAGCCTAAAGAAAAAGCAGCAACAGCTCCGAGCTGATCAAGACCTGCTGGCCGATAGATGGACCGAGGTCCTCGCGGCCGAAGAGCATGAACTCGAACACCCCTCCAAAAGCTACCCAAAACGCAAGTTGCTCCCCCGATTAGAGGAGGAGGCATATAAACCTTCATCACCAGTGCACAGTACGGCAGACCGACCACCTCGTGGCCGCGATAGAGAGGCATCTAGGCCCTCCACCAGAACCGTACCCCAGCACCGCTCGAAAAGCGCGAAGCCACGGGGGAATGCGCCGGACTTGCGAGACATATTGGAGGACAAGGCAAAACAATCAAGATCTATCTAAGGATCACGTGGGCGCCCCACAATCCATGACGACTACCGTCGCACCGGATACAACAACTCCGGCCGGGCCGAACACAGTAGACAAAGCTCTTTTGAGCTACGTCGTGATATTGCCCAGTATAGAAGCGCCGCACACCCACTATGCTTCACAGATGAAGTAATGGATCATCAAATCCCTGAAGGGTTTAAACCCGTGAACATTGAATCCTACGATGGCACAATAGACCCCGCGGTTTGGATCAAAGATTATCTCCTTCATATCCATATGGCCCGCGGTGACGATCTCCACGCATCAAGTATCTCCCACTCAAGCTTAAAGGACCAGCTCGGCATTGGCTTAACAGCTTGCCAGCAGAGTCAA